>NW_018364551.1:36205-91669 GCF_002078875.1 Numida meleagris | reverse complement strand
AGAAGGGGTTCTTTTAATATATGTATACCCGACAGTGAGATTAAGACACAACGGGTCAAATGTTAGCCCGACCAGTTTATTACAAATCTTAGTAGCTTAGGGAGATGGGGAAGGGAAGGTGGGTGATAGAAAAGAGATAAAAAAGCAAGGAGTCTTTGTAGAAAGCAAGAGAGATAGTCACCACCAGGGGTCCAGCGTTGTTTGTAGCGCCGACGTTGATCTTCTTGGATGATGGGTCATCAGGGCTTGTTGTTCGGTTGCCAACCGCTTTGGTTGACGACAACCTCCAACAGCAGTACGAACTTATTTATAAGTCCAAATTGGTCGAGTCAGCTCTCTTTGGAGTGACAGTTCAAATCCAAAGTGGTTGAGTCAGCTCTCTTTGGAGTGGCAGCTTCTGGCTTTGTGATCTCAGCAGAAAACTCCTTTGTTCCCAACTTCCGGGCCTTGCCAGCAGATAAGAGGGAGCAGGGAGGTGCCCACCTGCATCCTGTTTTTCACAGGTGTTATGGTTTTGTGATTTTTGTTGTCGGTATTCCACATCATTACATCATGTAAGGTACGGGCAGTTAACGAGTTAATTCCCTCGTTATGGCAAACTGCCTTTTTTGGTGTGGCTCTCCAAGGGGGAGGGGAGGAGGTGCACTCCCCAGGGGTCTTTGTGTTGGAGGGAGGGGTGGAGCCGCCTGGGAGACGCGGGGTCTGTTCCTTCCTGCCCAGCGTAGAAAGCACGTGGTCCTCCTGCAGTTTACTGTGTAAGATTTTCGGCCTGTAAACTCTCTATTATAATTCTACTAGCCTCATTTTGATATATTTAGTAAAATTAGTTGTTCCTCCTCAGATTGGTGCCGCTGTTTTTGTGTTAGATCCGCCTACGAGTCCCCTGCTTTTCCCCTCTTCCCTTTGTTTTCCCCAGGGTGCAGCTCCGTGGCTTCTCTGCCGCTTTAGCTGCCGGACCGCCTGGGGGCCGGCCCCTACCCACCGGCAAATTTTTTTGTTCTTCCTCTTTTCCCGTTTTTTTTTTTCTTTCGGGCCTGTCTCCCTTGTCACAGACGCAGACCCTTAGATAATACCGTGACAACAGGATACGATGGTATCATTCCCCAGTCTCACATACCAAGCTGGCGCTACTTGGCCACAGGCCAGATCTTCCGCCAGTAAGCACTCCTGAGCACCCTCTTCCTGGGGCAAATAGCCCTGAAGGAAATGCTTTCGAATGTTCACACGGGGATGTTGATTGCCACACAGCGACACCCACCATTTGCCTCCTTGGTAAGTCAGTTAGAGTCTTATCACAAAACATACCTCAGAAAGCAAGCTTTGAGCCAAAAGAAAAGAAGGGTTCAGACACCAGGTCTCCAGTTTCCTTATGAAGAGGGCCCACATTTTCCCTGGTCTTCCTTTTATCACTGATGTATCTGTAGAATTTTATCACCTTTATGTCCCTGGCAAGAATTAATTCTATCTAGATTTTAGCTTTCCTAACCTTATCCCCGGCTGCTTGGACAACTTCCTTGTAGTCCTCCGAGGTAACCCGTTCCTGCTTCCACTCCCCATAGACTTTATTTTTGTGCTTAAGTCCAGGATCAACTTGTTGATCCAGGGAGGCCTCTGTGAGATGCCGTACAAAAACTCCTTTTGTCTCAAAGATTGCTGGGGAGTGCAAGGACAACTGGAGGCATCTCTGCCTACACAGGGGTGTCAGGAACAAGGAAGATAAGGGAAATGTCTTGACACTTATCACCTTCCAGGCTACTTCCAAGATGCAGAGGCTTGGCCTTGTGTGGAGGCCCCAGCTTCCCTGATAAGGATAAGCTTGCACTGAACTGTTGCACCTGTGTTGGATGCGCCATTACTATGAGCAACCCAAGGAGAATGGGACAGTGTAAATATATGAATACAAAAAATAGGTGTGTGCTTTTCCCTTCTTGTCTTTTCCTTCTGCCTGTGATCAATCAAGAAAGAGAATCTGCACCCCTCACCCCCGCTGCCAGTTGGACTCATGAAACATTGTGATGCTGTAGTGGTAACTATCTCTGCATTCTTGTAACCAATCATTGCTTTTATCTTCTGTCTTTTTACTACTGATTTCTTCATCCCACCTCCCATCCACAGGCCTAGCTAACCAAAACATTTATAATAAACTGGTTGGGCATATGTTTGACTCCTTTCTGAGTCTTAATCTCACGTCAGGTATACATATATCACGAACCAATAATTGAAGCAAGACAGCCTCCTGGCATTCTTGCCTACCTTCCTTTTTCTTGGGATGCACTGCTTCTGGTCCTGGAGGTCCTTGAACACCAACCAGCTTTATTGGGCCCTTATTTCCTCTGGGGCTTTATCCCATGTTACCCTGCCAAGCAGTTACCTGAAGAGTTCCAAGTCTGCTGTCCAGAAGTCCAGAGTAGCAAGCGTGCTGTGCACCCTCTTTGACACCCTAAGGATCCACCACTTCATGGTGACTGCAGCCAAGGCTGCCCTTGAGCTTCATATTACTCACCAGCCTCTCGTTGGTGAGGACAAGGTCCAGGGTCCAGCATAGCACATTTTCTTGTGGGTTCCTGTACCACTTGGAAGAGGAATTTATCATCAGCACATTCCAGGAACCTCTTTCACTTTTGTTGCCCTGCTGTGCTGTCCCTCCAACAGATATTGGGGTGGTTGAAGTCTCCCAAGAGGACCACGTTTTGTGAATGTGAAGCTGCTCCTATCTGTTCCTAGAAGGCCTCATTCACTTGGTCTTCCTGATCGGGCAGCCTGTAGCAGACTCCCACTATGATGTCTCTTTCCCCTGCCTTCCATTTAAACCGTTAACCCATAAGCTCCCTGTCAACTCCTCCTCTACCTCCAGGTGAAGCTCCATGGACTCCAGCTGGTCATTGATGTAGAGAGCAACATCCCCTCCCCTTCACACTGGCCTGTCTTTCCTAAGGAGTTTATACCCATCTATTCCTGCATTCCAGTCGAGAGAGCATCTTCACAAAATACATTCAACTGATGATTGTTTTCCATGGTGTGGAAATCAATAGAGTAATTGAAAAGGTCAATACATGATGAAATGGGAAATGAAGTTTTGACAGTGGTGAGTTGGGAACTGGGGGCCTTGAGTTTAAAGATTAAGGGTATTAAGCTATTGCCTAGTTTAGCTGTCTGTTAAATTGCTTAGCTTAGTTTTTCACTGTCAGCCATTGCTTACTTTAGCTCTCCATTGTTAGCTCAAGGAAGTATTGCTGCAAGCCAGCAAGAAAAGAACCAATGGGAGAAGAAGGAAAGGGGGAACGGGTATAATAAGAAACTGCAAAGGCATGCAAGATAGGAGAGCCTCCTCCAACTAGGACAAAGGTCAGGAGAACATGGTGAGGAAGACTTCTGACTTCACCCAAGAGAGACCACCAGGTGGGGAGGAAGATGTCGAGCCTTCATCCAATGACAACCAGGAGCTACAACGCATGCGCAAAGGGGAGGGACAACATGCAAATGAATTCCCAGAAAAGTAATGAATATGTAACAGGGATCAATAAATATGTATAAGTTTGGCTTTTAAATGTCTAACACTTTTGTCTAGGGGTGTACGAGCTTTGAAGGGCAAAGACCCCCTCGCACCCGGCGTGTATGCACAGCACTGAATAAACATACCTGCTTTATAACCTAACCTGGGGTTATAGAGTTAGATTCCGCAAGTCAGTATATGTATATATAGTATACTCCACATTTTAACAGCAAGCTATAGTATATATAATCAATGGCTATAGGTCTATTTTAAGTTCAGAATTTTGCTGTAAAGGCTGAAATTACCTAGTTAAATGTTAAGCAATATCAAATATAAACTGGGCAGCATAAAAATTTTTAAATATGTTATATCTAGTATTTTGACAAGGCTAGCAAGAAAATAATGTCTGTAGATCACAGAAAATATGTCTACCTTCTGTTTACTTTGTGTTTGAATTCACAGGTTAAAGTTGTCCTATGGCATTTTGTAGAACACAAATTACTTCCATGGAATACTAAATTATGCATTAACCATTTGAATTTACATGACTGATTTTTTTTTTGAAATGTGACTCAGGTGCCTATGTGTGGGGGGAGATGTAACACCAAGGAGCTTAACAGGCTCTGGTAGATCTTATCGCTATGAGGCCTTGGGAGTCTGGAGACAGGGCTAAAGTCTAAACAGGATGCTCCTTCAGTATGCGCAGCTAATCTTGTCACATCTGGGACAGTTAAGGAACCCTTTGTTTGTTATCAATGTTGTTGGGAAGAACTTAAGGCCAATTAACCGTGAGTGGATTTACTGCTTGCAAGTGGAGGATATATAAGATGTATGTTAAACACAATAAAAAGGGCTTACTATTCTGATGCTACATTGATTGAGAGAATTCCCTAATGGGACTAAGTGCTGACACCTATGGAAACTCACCTACAAAGTCTGGTTGCCAAAGATACATTTACATTCACCTACCTGTTTACTAGCTGGCCAGAAGTTAAATAATAATACATTTAAAAGAAGAGTGTGGGTAAAACAATTCTTTTTTGCAGTCTGAGTGAAAACATGAAATATCACTAGCTCTCTGTCTAATTCCTTCTCCTTCCTCCCTCTCTACTCCCCCCAGAACCCTTTTCTTGTTTGCTTTAATATTGAATGTAGGGGATGTTGTTTTGCATAGCAACAGAATGTTGTGAATCCAAAGGGATGCACCTCAGGGCTTGTGATACTGGACGGGTTTCTTCTTGCCAGTAGGCCCAAAGAATATGCACATTAACATTTAGATAGTAAATAGGAAAAGGGGGAACTGGGATGAAAGAAGATAGGATACAAAGTCCTTGCAAAATAAAATCTGAATGAAGACTGGTTAAACAAACTTAACTTGTATGGTAGAAGATGCTAGCTTGACAACTATTTGTAAATTCTGCTTTCTTGACAGGACAGAGGAAGATGGATTCTGTCAAATAAAACCCAAAGATAATTCTAGTTAGTCAAATCAATGAATTTTGAATCCAGATTACAAAGTACATGTGAAAAAAGAAAACGAAGCAGAGGGGTACCTACAGAGGAGAATGAGCGTGTAATAGGCAAACTGGGAAGAATGTACACTGTGAGTAGCCTGTGGGGAAAGGGGGAAAGGCTCTTCTACAGTCTGACAATAGGGAATATAAACTGCTGTGTCTTTCCAGCATTTTGTGCCCTATATCCGGTAGCACATAATTTTTGCAAAAATGTAAAATAAATTATGATTCATAGTGAATTCCATCTGAGCCTGGATTATTGGACACAAGCATTTCTCACACTGAGTATATAGAATGAGATTATGAATTAGAATTCTAAAATCATTTTTATACATCACCTAAAAAAGATGGATATTATGAAAGGTTGAACTTCCATCTAACTGTTTTTGAAAATTTCAGAAAGCTATCGTAGTAACCTCTACTGTGATGCATATTTTATGTAACAAGAACTGCCATAAATCCGATATAAGAAAATTTCATTTTATTGTATATGAGTATTTTCCCATTCCACAACATAAATTAGTACACTATAATATATATATTCTCTCTATATATATATAGACTATATATACACTACATATAATACACTATATATATAATATATATATTCTATATATTATCTATATATTATCTATATATTCTATATATAGTATATAGAATATATATATAGAATATAGAATATATTCTATTCTATATCTATCTATCTATCTATATATATTAAGTGTTTTTATCAAACTTACTTGATAAATGTCTAGGACTGTTGAGGAATCCGTTGTCTCAAATCACCATGAGACAACCAAAATACTCTGTGGACAGCATTTCTTCAGAGCTGCTTGCTTTCAAATAGGAAGGCCCAGGAATGTTTTCTGGTTGAAAACTTGGCCTGGGATCAAATATTTCCAGCTTGACACAGGAGACTGGGAGATGATATCATTCTATGCTGTGAAGGCAAGATATAAACAGGCATTTCTCTGCTAGATTTGGTACTAGACTAGGTTGCCCAGGGCCCCATCCAGCCTTGTCTCGAATACCTCCAGGGACAGAGCACCCATAATCTCTCTGTGTAGCCTGTTCCAGCACCTCACCTTTCCCTCTGAGAACTGCCCCCTGACATCTAATCTAAACCTTCTCTCCTTGAACTTAAAATCTTTCCCCCTTGTCCTGTCACTGTCTACCCTTGTAAAAAGTTGATTCCCCTCCTGTTTATAATCTCCTTTTAAGTACTGGAAGGCTGCAATAAGGTCTCCTCATAGCCTTCTCTTCTCCAGGCTGAACAAGCCCAGCTCCCTCAGCCTGTCTTCATAGTGGTGGCCCTCCTCTGGGCCCTCTCCAGCAGCTCCACATTTTTCCTGTATTGGGGACCCCAAACCAGGATGCAATACTCCAGATGGGACCTCATGAAGGCAGAGTAGAGAGGGACAATCACCTCCCTGTTCCTGCTGGCCACCCCTCTTTTGATGAAGCCCAGGATACTATTGGCCTTCTGAGCTGGAAGAGCACACTGTTGGCTCATGTTCAGTTTTTCATCCATGGGGACCTCCAGGTCCTTCTCCGCAGGGCTACTCCCAAAGGAGTTCTTCTTCCAGTCTGCATACATATCTGGGGTTGCTCTGACCCAAGTACAAAACCTTGCACTTGGATATGTTGAACCTCAATAGGTTCACGCAGGCCACTTTCCAAGTTTTTCAAGGTCCCTCTGAATGGCATCCCTTCTTTCTAACGTGTCAACTGCATCACTCAGCTTGGTGTCACCTGCAAACTTGCTGAGGGTGAACTGTAGCCAGTCATTGATGAAAATGCTGAAGAGCACTGGTCCCAAGACAGATGCCTGGGGGACACTGCTCGTCAGCAGCTTCCATCTGGACACAGTGCTATTCAACACAACATTCTGTCTATGGATTCCCAACTAACTCCTTATCCACTGAATAGTCTACTCCTCAAATCCGTATCTCTCCAATTTAGAGATAAGGATACGTGGAGGAACCACGTCAAAGGCCTTGCATGAGACCAGGTGGATTACATTGGTCACCTTCTCTTTGCCCATTTATGTCATTGCTCCATCATAGAAGGAACTGCTTTGCTGTGTTTGTATATCTATGCGTCTGTAGGTATCTTTTTTCTTCTCTTCATCTACTCTTTCACTCTTTGCAGTAGCTGTTGCCCAGTATTGTCTTACCTGTAATGCTTACTAATCCTTATTAGCAAATCAGCCAATTTTACCTACTAGTAGAGTATTAGTTGTTTTTAAGAAAGCTCTCAATAAATTGATGTGACTGACTATTTTGACTCCATCGTGATAGAGGTCCCTGCTGACTAAGGGAGGCACTACTCCGGAGATTAAAAAAAAAGATCCACCTTCTTTGAAAACCACTGAATGGGACAAGACAACAAATTATACTTTGTGCTACTATATAGAAAGCAACATCTGAATCTGACAGACTGTACATATTACATTACCGAGATACCACAATTTTATATATACAAGAGACTTAATTTTTATTTTACAACTTTAAGCATTTGTTTTGGGGTATCATCACAGTATTTTATGCTGAATTTTTACTAGCTGAAAAGTTCATGTACATGACTTAAGTCAAACTAACTAAAAATGACTACTATATTATACTCATTACTGAGTATCAGAGACAGGACAGTGAAACGTCACAAGATGACATCATTTCCCATTAAAAAAAAAAAAAGAACAATGAATAAAATCCTTAGTTGGTAAAGGTCAACTGCAAGAATGAACACGCACTTGAACTCCTCCAGCAAAATACCAAGCATGAATTGCATGAGTCTAATTGAGTATGGAATAAATACATAAGGTTTATAATTTAAAAGAATATATATGTAACTACAGTAAGTAGTTATCCATTGAACAGACCATCTTTCAAATCATACCTTTCCAATTTAGAGAGAAGGATGTGGTGAGGGACCATGTAAAGGCTTTGCAGAGGTCCAGGTGGATGACATCCATTGCCCTTCCCCTGTCCACCAGTGCTGTCACTCCATCATAGAAGGCCACCAGATTGGTCAAGCAAGATCTGCCCTAGATGAACCCATACTGGCTGTCTCAGATCACCTCTTTGTCTCATACGTGCCTTAACATAGCTTCCGGGAGGATGTGCTCCATGATCTTCCCAGGCACAGGGGTGAGGCTCACCAACCTGTAGTTTCCTCAGGTCATCCTTTCTCCCTTTCTTAAAAATGGGAGTAATGTTTCCCTTTTCCCAGTCACCAGGGAATTGCACCCGACAGCCATGACTTTTCAAATACGATGGAGAGCAGCTCAGCAACCACATCAGCCATCTCTCTCAGAACCCTAGGATGGGTATCATCCAGCCCCATGGATTTACATACAGTTTCATGAGGAGGTCTCAGACTTGTTCCACTGTTACAGTGGGACAGAATCCAGTCCTCTCACCCACAGGTTCAGGGTCCTGGCAGACATGGGGAGCCTGACCACCAGTGAAGACTGAGGTAAAGCACTTATTGAGCACCTCAGCTTTTTCCATGTCTGAAGAAGCCACTTCTCCGTCCCCATTTATCAGAGGGGGAACACTCTCCTTGGTCTGTCTTCTCCTGCCTATGTACCTGTAGAACCCCTTCTTGTTATTTTTCACATCCCTAGCCAAGTTTAGCTCTACCTGTGCCTTGGCTTTCCTGATCCTATCTCTACACATGCGGACAACAGCCCTGTACTCCTCCCAGGCTACACAACCCTTCTTCCACTTCGCATACATTTCTCTCTTTTCCCTCAGCTTAAGCTGCAGGTTCTTGCTCAGTCATGCTGGTTGCCCACCTCCTCTGCTCGATTTCTTTTGCTGGGGGATGGAGAGCTCTTGCTCTCTCAGAAGGGTGTCCTTAAAGAGCTGCCAGCTCTGTTCTGTTCCTATGCCCTTAATAACAGTTTCCCAGGAGATCCCACTCAGGAATTCCTTGAGCAGCTGGAATTTTGCTCTCCAGGAGTTCAGGGTCCTGACTCTACTTTTTGCCAGGCCTGCATTCCTCCAGAGCACAAAATCCACCAGGCCATAATCGCTACAGCCCAGGCTGCCTCCAATCTTAACCTCTCTAATGCTCTCCTCTGCATTGGTGAGCACCCTGTCCAGTAAGGCTTCCCCTCGGGTCGATCCACCTAATACCTGTACCAGGAAGTTATCCTCAACAGACTCCAGCAACCTCCTGGATTGTCTGCCACCCACCATGCCACAATCCCAGCAGATATCTGGGTGGTTGAAATCCCCCATCAGGACAAGAGCCTCTGAGTGATACACCTTCTTCAGCTGAAGCAAGAAGGCCTCATCAACAGGATCTCCCTGATCAGCCGGCCTGTAACAGACCCCAACCACTAGATGTCCTTTACTGGACCAATCCCTGTTTTTAACACATAAGCTCTCAACCTGGTCATGGCTGTTACTCAGATATAGCTCTTTGCAATCCATCCACTGCCTAACATAGAGGGCAACTCACCCTGCCCTCCTCCCCTGTCTATCTGTCAACGGTTTACGGGCGTTCAGCCCGGTTCCGTGACAAAGGGGACGGGGGATCCATGGGTCCACGCCCCGGGAAAAGGGAAAAGGGGAAAAGGATAAGGAGATGGCCCTGAGAGCAAAGAACAGCGGCAACAATCTGAGGAGAAACAAACTAATTTACTAAATAAAATATCGGAATGCAAAACAACACACTATAATAAAATATAATCACAATTTAAGCTGATAAATCCAATACAGAGAGAGAGAATGTCCCAAAATCAAGGTAGGCCTTACTCTACTACCGACGATAAGATGGCTGGAGAGCGAGGTGCTGCCAAGATGAGAGACGGCGGAAAAAAGGGACGAGGTCTTGTGATCTGCAAGTTTTTATACTGCGAGCTTTTATCTTTTCCCTCTGGCTGGAAAATGGTAACAGAGGAGCAAAGTATCGTGGGGAATGTAGTAGTCCTTCTCTTCTGAGCACCAGGTACATTCACTACATGATGTTATGATGTGGAATACCAATAACCGAAAATCACAAAACCATGACACTATCTCTTCTGAAGAACCTGTAACCCTCAGTCACTATGCTACTTATGTCATCCCACCACGCTTCTGTGATAGCAACCAGACCATAATTTTCCAAGCACATCATGGTTTCCAACTCCTACTGCTTGTTTCTCATGCTGCATGCATTAGTGTAAAGGCACTTCAGCAAGACTTTCTGGCACATTGCCTTGATAGATGGGCCTCCCTTAAACCTCCGAAAGCAATCTGAAGTTTTCCCCTGCTGCTTCCTAGAGGAACATGAGACAGTTTTGGACAGTGGGTTGGCAACATTTCCTCCTCTGAAGATTTCACAGAAGATCCTACAGGACAGTTTGGAGGTATGTTCCCCGCAATCTCCTGGCAAGACAGCAATCCCATGACTTTCTCTGTCCTGGCACACTTGACTCTCTACCCCCATCAGATCTAGTATAAAATCCCAAACTACTTGCTCCATTCCAGCAAGTCTCAGTGCATTCCCTTCCCTCTTCCTATCTAGTTTTAAGCCCTCTCAATGAGCCCCACCGGCTCTTGGACTAGGATCCGTTTCCCTTCTAGAGACAGGTGACAGCCATCCACAGCCATTAGACCAGGTGTCAAGTAAATCACCCCATGGTTGAAAAACCCACTCACATTCCTTGATGGTCCTTGACCTCTCCACCTCCTCCTTGAGCTCTGCCACCATGCTGAGCAGATCTTCCACCTGCTCACACCTCACACAGGTGGAGTTCCTGCTGCCCTCCTCAGACAGCAGCAGGCTCAGGCACTCCCTGCAGCTGGAGACCTGAACAGCCACATTCTTGGGCAGGGCCTCTGTCTGGGTAGCCACGGTCTTTGTGGGGCAAGCTTGTTACCTGGTGGTGACCATGGTAAAGCTGTGGTGTTGGCAACTGTCAATAGGTAAGCTGGTCTCCCAAACGAGGAGGGACAGTACTTCTGTGCCCTGCCACGCAAGTTACCCCACCTGCTGCTGCAGTATACTGTGGGTGCTGAGCATGCTTTGCTTTTGCCACACTGCATTCCCAGAAGCTTTTTCTAAGGCAAGGGGCATGGAAGGTATTCTGTAGCCCCAGCAACACCATGTCAGGCCACTCTGTTAGCTCAGGGTTCCCCAGGTAAAGAAACCAATCAAAACCCCCCTGTACCTTGTGATCAGTCTCTGCGGTTCTGGCCAGGATGGCTCTGAAGCAGCTAACCTCAGTGATCAAGGATCTAGTGCACAGAAGCAAAAATAAAACAAACTACACAAGTATCTTATTCTTGCTACTTTAATATTGAAAATTATTTTGAATTCTGTTCATTGATGTACATTATGTAGAGTTATATTTGTTTTTGGAGAAATGGCACAAGCCTTTAAAAACAAAAGTCTCTCATATTTATGGATTTTTTTTTTTCCCCAAAAGAATAGCTAAGTTTGTAATTCTGATAAAGCTAATAGAATATGCCTCTGGATAAAAGCTCTGCTTCTCAAAAGATGTATGAGAACAAAATGGTCTGAATCCAGAAGCACTGGTAAGCATCAATATTTACTTTGTGAAGAACACGTCTTCTGCTTCTTCAGTTGCACAAACATTATCACCATAAACTTGACTTTGAATCTAGAATATCTGGGATGAGTGGAAATCTTTTACATTTCTGCAATGAAATGTAAAGGAAGCCTAAATTTACCTGCAAAGAAAGAATAGGAAGTATTACTCATTAGAAAGAATACTGTAGCAATATGTGACAAACCATGAAGCAAGATGCTTTCAAGATCATTTCATACAGAATTTGTTTGAGAGCCATATTGATATTGCATTCATTTGTCAGGAGTAGTTATATTTTTCCAACTCTTAAGGGTGCTGTTCATCTGAAAATGGAGTTGCAAATCAGTGGGCTGCAGGATAATTATTCACATCACTGAAGAGGAAAGCAGCAGAACACAAATAGGGTGACTTTATGAGAAGTTTTAGTACAGGAATATTTGTCAAGGCAATTTGCAAACATACGGATGAGAAGATTTGAACACGTACATAAAATTGGAATAAAAACTTCAAGACCCAATTGCGCATGTCATAATTATAGATAGTAGAAAGAAATTTCAATGGCAATTTTAGCAAATGGTGTATGCCATATGAGCCAACCATTCAACTCAAATAAACTGACGCAGACATCAGAGACTGGAACCCATATTCTCCTGTATATGGAACATATTCTGAATGACCTTGCTCTCCTGTCTATTGCCTAGGATGCTAGGGTATACATATACACACACACACACACATTATATATACATATATTTATTTCATCAAATACTTATGTTTGTGTCTACAAATGCATGTGTATGTCAACATGTTTGTATTTATGTATTAAAATATGTATATAATATATGTTATGTTTGTGTGGGATGAAGACTGCTGGGTTGGCATCTCTGAGAAGAATACAGTAGGTGATTGTATGGAAAGGTGGCAGCTGACAGATGCTTAAATCAGGTTCGGATCACCCAAGTAAAGTAATTGTCACAATCAAGTAATAAAGAAGAAATTGCTTACCCCTTTCCATGGATCAGGTCTCACCAAAGACTCCAAAGGAGGTGATCTCTAAGTAGAGATACTTCCCTTGAAGGCAGCCCCTAAATGAGGTTAACGAGAGGTGGAGGCAGGGTCTGCCCCTTCAGATTACACAGGTGAATTGCTTCCACCTGTGCTCCCAGGGCTGGATGTGCCCCAGTCCCCATGTGCTCAATCACTGGTTCAGGCCATGACCTAACAGTTCCCATACATTCCACCCCTTCACACCATGAACTGATATTATTTTGTGTCACAACACAGGCACAATTTTTCCCATCGCAATATAGAGAGTTCTTAGTTTTCAGTTATATGTCCTTCCAAATTCTTTTGCAAATATGTTCAAAAAGTCTGAAGAACAAGATGTGGTAATTCTTCAGTGACACCAGAACTCCTGCTGCTTCTGCCTGCCAGTCATCCTGGTGGGCCAAAGACTTCAGGGGTAGTAGGATAGATGTGACACTAAGAGAGGCAAATCTGCCCTCCATGGTGGAATACATATCATATCCCTGCCCAGTGTCAAAATTTCTGCTTGTACAGGAGCACGCCCGGGCCTTTTATATCACAACCTTTGGCCTGATTCTGATGGCTGAATTACATCAGGTACCAAAGAGGGGAGTTCTGATCTGTCAGATCGATATAATTAGGGTCCTCTTTGTGATGAAAACTGGGGTATGTATTATAATTTCTGATGGCCATGTGCCAACTACTCACAGTGTTACCAGTCCTTCCCCTTGTAATAATCTCCCCCATGGTGTCTGCACCATTTTGGCCCCACTTGCACTTCCTAAGGCCATCTTACCTTGTGGGTTCCAGGTTCTAAATTCTCAGGGGCAGGGAGCGGAAGATTATTTATTCTTCCAACTTGGAGTTTCAGCTATATATCACTTTCCTTAACTTGGATCCTAAGTGGGGAGGCCCAAGTTGTTTGTAATATATGCAGGGCTCTGGGTCTGCCATCTCTGGATCTTTCATTCAGATCTGTCAACATTTCATGTAGTCTCTCAGAACCCATCCTTGCAAGGACTGGGAGTCAGTCTTCAGAGTGGCCTTCAGAATGCCATTATATCACTCTATCAAGCCTGCTCCCATTGGATTATAAAGCAGACGGAACTGCCATTCAGTATCACTTTCCTTGGCCCAATTTTGTACCACTGATCCTGTAAAGTGTGTACCCTGGTCAGTTTCAATAACTTGAGGATGCCTGTATGCTGCCATCAATTTAGTTAATGCCCTAACGGTATAGGCTTGATTTGCTTTTGGCACCTGGTTGGCCTACATTAATTCTACTTGCTGTGTTGATCCAATCAAGGCACACCTCCCTCAGATAGAGGGAGGGGACCTATTTAGTAGACCTGCCATCTCTGCAAGGGATGGTGTCCTCTGGTAAGATGCACTGTTGTTTCTGGCAAAAGTCTTGGTCACATCCCAGAGCACACTCTGCATTTTTGACATGCCTGCACCATATCTGACATTTGAATGGGCAGCCCCTGTATTTTTTCAGCTGCCCATATTGTCTTCTGTCCAGCAGATTGCAACTTTTTCTGTAGCCATTGGGTGATGCTAACTGCTAGCAAATCTAGCCACCTTATCCAAGCTAGTGTGTCAGCTTCATCATTCCCCAGTGGCTGCATGGGCTGGTGTCCAGATACTCTTCTATGCCTAACCACATTCCAGATATCAACAACACGTCTCTTCCCCAGATTGGTCAGGCATGGATAGTCCAGTCCTGAGAGGCCCACTGTGTGACCCACAGTGTAAGTCCTTGGTAGACTATCCAGCTATCTGTGCAGATGTACAATGCACCATCACCTGGTTCCTGAGTTACAACCATCTACACTGCTCTTAGTTCAGCCCACTGACTATCAATCCCCTTCTTTGAACCAGATGTTTTCAGTCAAGGGACGGTATAAAATTGCATGCCATTTAGTAGGATTTCTTTTCCTGGATCCATCTTTGTACAAGGCATCTTCTGGAATATTTTCCTTCTTGCATGGGACTCCTCTCTGATGCAGCAATAGTGGTCTCTTCAGGGGCATCACTATTGTATGTCACTGGGTCCAGTATTTTTTGTAGTTCATCTTTTAACAATGAGGAGGACAAGTGGTTTCGCTGTCGCAGATAGGCGACTCAACTTGCTACTGTTTGGGCTTGGGCCACCCCTGTCTTAGGAATATATAGTAGATGTTTTATCCACCCTTGAATACTGCTGTTTTTACTACTACCTCTGCTGTTACTGTTATTGGCTCTACTGGCTGTCAGGCAGAATAGTTGGCCAATAACTGTTTTTCAGTCAAGCTCTACTTTTCTTCTGCTCCATGCCAAACCTGAGAGCAGAGACCAATTGGGGTGCAGATGGAACCCTGATGCTGCCATAAATCCCACCCAAACCCTTCTTGGGTTTGGTTATTTGGCAGGTAGGGTGGGATTGAATATACTAAGTGCCTGTGGTTGTTTGACAGCTAATTTGGCTTGCCGGAAAGTGTCTTGTTCTGACTGTCCCCAATCCCACTATTGGCCTTTCTTAGTTAGTCTATACAGAGGCTTCAGAATCTGTGCAAGGTGGAGTATAAAGATCCTCTGATATCCCAGGATGCCCAAAAATTCTCGTAGCTGTTTTGCTGTAGTTGGTATTGGAAATGCCTGTATTTTATCAATAATAGCACTGAGTAAGATTTTAGTTTTCTTGACCAGCTGAGTCTCAGAAATTTCACCAACAATCCGGGCCCTTGAATCTTTTGTGTGTTGGTAGACCACTCTTTTTCTTGTTGATAGTGAACCTACTGATTTTTCAAGCATTGCCAAAGAGGCAGAAGTCAGCATTACATCATCAATATTAGGATATAATATGACATTATCTGGTTTATCCCACCCCATCAAGTCATGGGCTACCAAATTATGGCAGTAAGTTGCTGAATGTACGTACCCGTATTGTAGGACCTGAAAGGTCCACTGCTTACTCTCCCATGTGAATGCAAATTGGTCTTGCAATTCTTTAGTGATGGGGTTACCAAAGAATTCATCAGCTAGATCTAGGACACAAAACACAATTCCTCTAAAGTACTCATGTGGTACACTGGTACATTCACCTGTGCACAGAACTTCTCAGCTTTGAGCTTAACTCCATTTAATACCTTTTACCATACTCCCATGGTTCACTTGTGCTGTACTTCATCTTAAGTAGTTCACCAACTGACAAACTTTATCTGCCTATTGAGACTGAGAAAGTTAAAATGCCTGAATTGAAGACTACTGTGTATATCTAGGCTAACGATGTGTCCTGAGGTGATGAATTATTACTGGAAAGAAGTCTAAAGACTATAGTGCTTCCACATATGCTGTTACGTAGCTCCAATTTTGTAGCTAGCACAAGACACCATCTTATATCTCACTTTGTAGTAATCATTCAGGACAAGAGATAAGTGATGTGATTGCATGCCTTTACAGTGCATTGTAATACAGTTAAAACTGATCAAATCTCTGTATAGTTTGGATACCTTAATTAAAATTCAGAAATAAATACTCCCTCAAGGAGTACTTTTGCATGGGAAGACCTTATAACTGAGAACAAAGAACAGTGTCTCGCTCCAATTTATAGGAGGGAGAGGAGATTCTTTTAATATATGTATACCCAACAGCGAGATTAAGACACAACGGGTCAAATGTCAACCTGACCAATTTATTACAAATCCTAGTTGCTTAAGGAGAAGGGGAAGGGAAGGCGGGCAATAGAAAAGGGGTAGAAAAAAACAAGGAGTCCTTGCAGAAAGCAAGAGAGAGATAGTCACCACTGTGGGTCCAGCGTTGTTCGTAGTGCCTCCATTGATCTCAGGAACTTATGCAATCACCGGAGGGGATGGGAGAAAGCCAGGAAGCTTCGCAGCAAGCAGGACTCAGGGGGTTCTTTCCACCATCAAACATTTCTTTTCTTTTGGGAGTTCTTCTCCTCCAAAGGGTTCATTTCTCTGGGAGTTCTTCTCCAAAGTTCTTAGTTTAGTGGGGACCTTTTATCCGCCATTTTCAGTTTTTTTTTTTCTTCTTCCTTTCTCTCTGTTAGTGTGACACACCTGGCCCAACAGATAAGCCAGCAGGGAGTGGTGCCTTTTTGCCATTCATAAGCATTATCACCTTTTGCAGTGGTCAGCTCCTTCAAGCTGCACCCCCAAAAAAGGCTGTTTGTCCTGCTTCTGCTTATCAATCATAAGCAGAAGCATCCTGGCACAGTGACACCCACCACTCACCCCCCTAGATAACTGGCAGTTGTCAGTTAGAGCCTTATCACCCAAAAGGCCTCAGGAAGCAAGCTTTGAGGCAAAAGAAAAAGTAGTTCTCATCTTCCACAAAACAGAAAACACTATTACAATTAATTGCTCATTATTTTGTTGACATTGTGACATGACTTGAGAACTTGTCCAAATAAAGCAGAAGTGGAGAACACTGAAAAAACTTTTAAGCTCATCGTATGCTATATTTCAGAACAAAATATAGTATTCAGTAAAAGAATCAACATGGTTTCCCATAGCCTTCTAGGAAAAAAAAAGGCAAGATACAGATTGAATAAGATCAATGAAATGGGTAAGAAATTGACTAGCAGGCCACATTCAGAGAGTGGGTGGTCACCAACTGTTTTTACTCAGACTATCATCTTATCTCAAATGGGGTTCACCAAGGATTAACACTGGGCCCCATGTTATTCAATGTCTTCATAAACGATCTGGATAGTGAGATCAAAAGCACCCTCACCAAGTTTGCCAATGAATATGAAACTGGGTGGTGAGTTGGACACATCCAAAGGGAGGCATATCTTACAGAGAGACCTGAAGATACCAGAAGAGTAGGCAAGCAATAGTTGCATGAAAAAGGGAAGTGCAAGGCCCTGCACCTGAGACAATACAACCAGTGACCCCACAGCAGGGTAGGTGTGGCTGGGAAACAACCTTTCTGAAAGAGACTTGGAGGTCTTGGTGAACAAGAAGCTCAGAAATGCAATGCTGCAGCAGCAAAGGCAGATCAGATCCTAGGCTACATCCACAGGGAATACAGCAGACAAAGATCGCAGTCTACGCATCACTTGTTAGGCCACACCAGGAGTTTGCTCCCCCAACCACCACCAATAAGTTCAGGAACTTGAGAGAAACAAGATATCTGACTGCCAGTGAAGACTGAGGCAAATAATTTGTTGAATATCTCAGTCTTCTCCATATCTGTTGAAACCAGTTCTCCCTTCTCATTTATCAAGTGGAGTACAATCTCCTTGGTCTGTATCTTCTTACCAGTGTACCTAGAATCCCTTCTTATTCTTTATATTCCCTGTCACGTTCAGTGTCATCTGTGCCTCAGCTTTCCTGATCCCTTCTTTGCCTGTCTGGACAGCATCCCTGTATCCTTCCCAGGCCACATATCCCTGCTTCCACTTCCTGTGCATTTCCTTCTTTTCCCTCAAATTGACCAGCAGGTCCTTGATCAGCCATGACGGTTTTCTGCCTCCTCTGCTTGATTACTTACATGTGGGAATGAAGAGCTCTTGAACTCTCAGAAAAGTGTCCTTGAAGAGTTGCTCTGCTCCATTCCTATGTCTCTAAGGACAGTTTTCTAGGGGATTTCTCCCCCTAAATCTTTTAGACAGTTGACATTTAACTCTTCTGAAGTGAGGGACCTGACTTCTGTTTACCATGCCCATATTCCTCAAGATCACTACCTCAACTAGAGCATGACAGCTACAGCCCAGACTATCACCAATTTAACTCTCTTCTAAGTTCGTCTGCAGTGCAGAAGACTAGATCCAGTAACACAATCATGGAAAAAAAGGAAATTTGTTAGGATTGTTATTATAATATCTTGTTAAAAGTCATATAGTTTACCTCTTACGGTTGCGCTGTGAGGCCATAGATGACTTCTTTGTTTTTGCATGTGACCTTTTATCATACAAGGCATATATATTTACTGTGCTTTTCAAAATACTAATTTTTAATGAATGCTAAAGTTGCAATTGAGTTTCTCCACTGAAAAATGAATTCTTAAACAACACTAACAAATCTTTCCAAAGATCTTTTTCACTTTTGTTTCAGACAGTATGTGAGAAAATGCATTTATATGTAATTACCTTCTTCAAGCAATTAATTAGTGGATAAGTTTAAGTATTTATATTTAAGTATACTAGGCATAACATAGTAGCGACATTTCAAAATCTGTCACTTTAGCTGAATTTTCTTTTTAGACAGTATCTTTAGCTTCCTGGGTACCTCAGTCAGGTGATATTTTTCTTGACTTTCACTAACCCTTGACTCTAAATGCATTAGAACTTTGTTTGGGAACTTTTAACAGGAATTGCTAGAGGTTAAAGCTATAAATTCCTCCAAGACAACAATTTATGTACCAAAGCCTTTAAAATATGCTTCATAAAATAAAGTTTCTATATAATATTTCTTGTAAAACATTTAGATATAATCTTCTGAAAAGACTGATTTTATTACATTTCGTGTAGATTTTATGTGCTGATGTATCAGAAACACTAAGTCACAGCCTGAAACAGTGATAGAGCACCTGGTGGGAAGGCAGAGCCAAACCAGGGGAACTGAGGTGCATGTCTGGAGTGACCGGAAGGGGTGGAGCCAGGATCCATCCCTTCCCAGACCTCATTGGTTGGCAATGGAGGCAAGGGTATCTTGCTGAAGATTCCTACCTACCTTAGGCCTTCTAAAGGTACACAGATCTTTTCCTTCATTTCAGCAGCCATGGCTGCTACATTTGGGCTTGTCCCCATTTGCTGCAGTCAAAGACTTTGCCACCCTGTTATTATTGCTGTACTTTTTATCACATTATAGCATTACACTTGGCAAGCCAGCCAGGTACTTGTTTAGGATGGGTTATCTAAAAAAAAATGGTGCATTGGATGGTCATTGGGACCACTAATACATGGAAAGAAGAGCTCCTGGGGGAAACTCTGGGAATCCTGGGTTCCCAGTGGCTAAGTGTTGCATGAATTATTGAAGAATGGGGACTATAAGGGACAGTGTTCCCATAATTAAATCCCCTTCAAAAATGGCTGACTTCTGAATAAATTAGGACAAAATTTTTTGCCGTCCAAGGAAAGAGTAGTTGGAGCATCTGCCATAGCATGGCCTCCACTACTAACTATTAACACATGTCATTCCTCTGTGGAAGACTTGAAAGATGTAAACAAGCTCTTAAAAGCCTGTATTAGGCAATTGGAAAATAAAATTACATCTTTGATGGGGCAAACTGTGTTACCTTCGAATGGAACTTACCCTCTGAACTATATCATTAGTAGGTGAAAAGAATTTATATCAGCAGGATCCTTGGATCCTCATTGAATCTAAGAACAAAAACAAAGCCAAGTAGACTAAAATCCAACTAGACGATCTGGGAACCTCATGTGAGAGGTAGATTCTGTTTTTGCAGTGGAAGTCTCCAGTATTTTCTGTATGTAGTGTAGGCCTTTATTGAACTTAACCTTCTTGCAAAACAGTTATATAAGTTGTTTTTCGCAAAGCAAGCTGCTGGTCAGAGTAAAGCTGAGATTGGGGAGTTCTGCCTTGGGTAGAATTGAGACAGGCACAAGGTATGGGAAATATGCAGTGTGGAGAGAGCCTAGCACAGGACAGAATGAATGTGCTGACTTTTGGAAACATTGACCTCCTATCTCCATGGAAAAGTAAAAAACATACCTAAAAACAACAGGTTGGTAACAGACCTTAAATGGAAATGTATCGTAGCAACAGCATCGGGAATACTGTGAGCCTGAGATGCTTAACCAATGAGTGCCAGGAGAGATACTACCTGCATTGGATACAGGGTATATACCGGAGGGGATTTCACTGACTAGGCGCGCAATTTCTCTCTTGCCAGTAGGGGGCGTGCACCCCTTAGTGCAGTAACAAATAAACTTTGCTGTTTCACAAAGCTCCTGCCTGAATAGAAATCTTTGATTTTGAGCATTCCTCACAATTTGGTGCTGAAACCTGGGAACCAACATCACCTGCGGTGGGCCTTTGTCTCTACCACAAAGGATGGTGCACTCTGCTTTTTTTCATGTGACCCTGTGAGTTGGCAGCAGCAGTTCGTTGTAGAGCAGGCTGAGGACCAGAGGCTGTATTTAAGAGGCAAGATCTGTGAACACCTGGGAGATAGGGACAGACAGCAGGCATGTGCTCATCCCTCATGTGTCTTAACATGTCTGCTAGGAGGATCTGTTCCATGATCATCCCAGGCAGAGAGGTGAGGCTCACCGGCATGTAGTTCCCTGAGTCATCCTTCCTTCCTCTCTTGTAAACAGGAGTGACATTTCCTTTTTTTCCAGTCCCCAGGGACTTCATCTGACAGCCACGACATTTCAAATATGATGGAGAGCATCTCAGCAACCGTATCAGCCAGTTTCTTTAGGATCCTAGGGTGCACGTCATCTGGCCCCTTATACTTGTATACATTCAGTCTCATGAGGCAGACTAAGACATGTTCCACCCTCACAGCAGCGGGGTGAGGGTGGAGGGATTTACTCCCACAGTTTTCACCTGGAGGCCCAGGGATGTGAGCTTCAGGGATGTGAGAAATACAAGAATCCTGGCTTCCAGTGAAGACTGAGGCAAAAATCTCATTTAGTATTTCAGCCTTCTCCATATCTGTCATAGCCAGTTCTCATTTCTCATTTACCAAAGGAGGTATACTCTCTTTGGCCTGCCTCTTCAGGCCAATGTACCTATAGAATCCCTCCTTGTTGTTTTTAACATTCTTCTGCACGTTCAGTTCAATTACACCTTGGCTTTCCTAATCCCCTCTCTGCAAGTCCAGACAGCATCCCTGTATTCTCCCCAGGTGACATGCTCTTGTTTCTACAGCTCATACAATCTCTTCTTTTCCCTCAGCTTGACTGGCAGGACCTTGCCAAGCCATACTGGTTTCCTGCCTCCCCTGTATCAACGGTTTACGGGCGTTTGGCCCGGTTCCGTGATGAAGGGGACGGGGGACCCACGGGCCCACGCCCTGGGAAAAGGGGAAAAGGGGAAAAGGGTAAGGAGATGGCCCTGAGAGCAAAGAACAGCGGCAACAATCTGAGGAGAAACAAACTAATTTACTAAATAAAATATCGGAATGCAAAACAATACACTATAATAAAATATAATCACAATTTAAGCTGATAAATCCAATACAGAGAGAGAGAATGTCCCAAAATCAAGGTAGGCCTTACTCTACTACCGACGATAAGATGGCTGGAGAGTGAGGTGCTGCCAAGATGAGAGACGGCGGAAAAAAGGGACGAGGTCTCGTGATCTGCAAGTTTTTATACTGCGAGCTTTTATCTTTTCCCTCTGGCTGGAAAATGGTAACAGAGGAGCAAAGTACCGTGGGGAATGTAGTAGTCCTTCTCTTCTGAGAACCAGGTACATTCACTACATGATGTTATGATGTGGAGTACCAACAATCGAAAATCAGCCTGCTTTCTTATTCTAAGGGATTTAGCATTCAACAATCTAACAGCACACACCATCTTGAGTGTTCAGAAGGAGCCCACAAGTAGTGACCAACAAGGTTTCATTTCTTGTCTCAGTCTACATGCTTGTCTTGTCAGGTCTTTTTCTCTCTGTGTTTATTTTTTCTTATTTCCCCTTTTCCTCTTAGTTTTCCTATTGCCAGTGTCCTAGATCAGGTGAGAAACGTCCTCACACACACATAACTCATTAATGATTGACATTCATTGACTTGCTGAATGTTCATGGACAACAAACAATGGATGTTAACACGGTGAGGTGGTGGGTGATGTGTTTCGGCAGTGATGACAGCAGCAGTGGATCACTTCCACTGGCGAAGATATTTATGCACACAGCATGCCAGCTCTTATTCATAGCTGGTGAAAATGCATAATAAATGATTG
This sequence comes from Numida meleagris, assembly GCF_002078875.1. NCBI lineage: Eukaryota > Metazoa > Chordata > Aves > Galliformes > Numididae > Numida > Numida meleagris. The sequence continues at coordinate 69,209 of NW_018364551.1, read as the reverse complement.
TAACTATGATAAAAAAAAAAAAAAGGTGTTTTGTAGCTGAGAATTTGCTCTATCAAATACTGTTATTGTTATCATTGTTTCTGTTGTACTTTCCACAGAAGTATATACGGAACATTACTTTCAGAGACCTGCATATTTTTGTTCCATCAAGGAGTTCTATCAAGAAATGTAATAATTATTTTAATGATTTGGCTTATTGGCTCTTCAAAAACAATATAATTTATCTTACTGAATAATGAAAACATTCTTCTGAATTAATGTGCTGGGTTTTGTTTGTTTAATGTTAGTTGGTGTTAACATACAACAAAACAAAGGTTTAATTTTATTTCCCTAATTTGCTACAATTCATACTTACTGACACAGAGACACAGAGCAGCTTTACACATTAGCTAATCATTCCAGCAGATGCAAGCCAGAGGCTGAAAAATCAGAACCAACAGAGTCATCAAATTCTATTGAATTCATAAAGAACTAAAATAGCTTGCATGAGCTCTATTTCTGTGGCACTATCTTCTTTGCAGAGTTACAAACACACTTCACACTAAGCTGTTGATAACAAAGCAAGCATTTTTTTCTGTTTAAGAGAAATAATTGCAACATTTATAATCCAGGTGTTAAGAAACATTTAGATGTTGTACTGAGGGACATGATTTACTGGGGAAATATTGGTGATAGGTGTACAGTTGGACTAGATGATCTTGGAGGTCTTTTCCAGCCTTGGTTAAGCTATGATTCTAATTGTTTGGGGAAAAAAAAATTGCAAAAAATAGCCACTTTTTGCAGTCATGCTAGACTTTCTTTCAATACCTTTGAAGTTTTAAATGCACTCTAAGAATAAATTCTGTCATTCAAAGGAGAGCTACTTTTAAAATTACACTGCCACATGAGAGAAGAGAGAATTTCTATAGGAAGATAAAAACAAGGAGCAAGTTCACAGGAGAAAAGTTCTCAGTAGAAACAAAACATAAAGATACAGCGTTTCAGAAAGAAAACAAAATAACTCTTAAGGTGGTCTACATATTTTATTTTTCATTTATTAGGGTGAACTGTTCCCTGATATATGGCTTTGTCTCATACCAAAACTAATGAGGAATACAGAGGTTTTCTTAGCTCATGTAAATAAAATTTACTTTAAGCCTCAAGGTGCTATTTATTTGTTGCTTACTTGGAACCATTCTGCATTGCTTCCTTCAAAACAGCTTGAAGCAAAAAGAAAGTACTGCTTTCTGATGAAAATAATAAATAAATGTACTGTACATGCCTGTCTCGCTCCAATTTATAGGAGGCAGAGGGGGTTCTCTTAATATATGCATACCCAAGGGTGAGATTAAGACACAATGGGTCAAATGTTAGCCCAACCAGTTTATTACAAATCCTAGTTGCTTAGGGAGATGGGGAAGGGAAGGTGAGTGAGAGAAAAGAGATAAAAGCAAGGAATCTTTGTAAAAAGCAAGAGATAGTCACCACCAGGGGTCCAGCGTTGTTTGTAGTGCAGATGTTGATCTTCAGTGGTGATGGGTCATCAGAGGGTGTTGCTCAGTAGACAGCTGCTTCGGTTTACAACTGCTTCAGTTCATGACCACTTCCAACAGCAGTACAAACTTATTTATGACAACCAAAGTGGCTGAGTCAGCTCTCTTTGGAGTGGCAGCTTCTGGCTTTGGGATCTTAGCAGAAACTCCTTTGTCCCTATCTTCCGGGCCTTGCCAGCAGATAAGAGGGAGCAGGGAGCTGCCCACCTGCATCCTGTTTTTCACAGGATACGATGGTATCATTCCTCAGTCTCCCATACCAAGCTGGAGTTATATGGTCACAGGCCAGATCTTCCGCCAGTAAACACTTCTGAGCACTGTCTTCCAGAGGCAAACAGCTCTGAAGGAAATGCTTTCAAATGTCCACAAGGTGATGTTGACTGCCACACGGTGACACCCACTGTTCGCCTCCTTGGTAAGTCAGTTAGAGTCTCATCACAAAAGATACCTCAGGAAGCAAGCTTTGAGCCAAAAAAAAAATAATAATAATAAGGGTCCAGACAGTGCCATCTCTCTGTCCTAAATAATTAATAACTTTGAAAAAAATTGTGAATTATATGAAATGCATAGTTTTCCTTTTTCTACCTTGCACTCTGTTGCAATTTAATATATATTTAATAATATAAATATATATTTAAAATCAATCTCTTTAAGATTTGTTTTGATCTCAGTGTTATTTTTTCTAGTAGTAATGCCCTCCATTTTATGTATTTCCATTTATCAATATGAATACAGACACAAAGTGTGAATTATATTCCTGAGAACTGGGATACTTTAAGGATGTATGAACAAAGAAAATTAGAATAGATAGAATATCTTTCCTTTTTCACATTCCTATATTTTATAGCTGAATCAATATCCTCATTACAGAGAACATACTTACCTGAGTTAGTTTTCATTTACAGGTTGGACTACATACATACAAATATTATTTTATTCCTAGCAGCCTGATCTCCCCATATAGTCTGATATCACAAATGTAGTGAGGTCAGTAAAAGATAAAATATGATGTAGTCATATACCATTTCCCTTGTTCATTCCTTACAGCAGTTGTTGTGAAAGAACAGTTTCATACTAAGATCAGTTAAGAAGATAACTTCTTTTCTATACACATAACATAGCTTTGCCTTTGTAATACAGCATCAGTAAATGCTCAGGATGTAAACCAGAATTTTACAGTATAAGAACAGTTTATTAGGAACCAGAGTTCTGTATTTCACCAGAAATTCTGATTGACTATTTGAGAAAATGAACTCAACAATACCATGAATCACTAGACTTACTATTTAAGTGTTGGTTTCTTTTTTTTTTTTTTTTTTTTTTGCATAGTGGTGTGTGTAATATCACTGCATTAATGTGCAGGAAGTTCATTTATTTGTTTATGGCTGTTGCACAACTGCACCTTAATACTTGTATGTGAGTATAAGAAGCTTAGCTCTTCCCAGTATATGCATGGTGAGAGGTCACATCACTATTCCAAAACCCAAAGTAGTCAGAATACTTGCTTGGCATGTGGAAATAATGAACAATCATTGAAAAAAAATATTTTGAATAAATTTATAGGACAAGATACATCCATGGAATTGAACAGTAGGAAGCTGGAAAGCTTGCAAAATAAGATAGAAGGCCATACTATGTTATCAAATTTATCTAGATTTATCTTGTGTTTATGTTTTTCTAGCACAGGTACACCTGCGCATTTCTCTATAAATAAATGTTAGCTTTAGAAATTATAATAACATTTTGTATAGTATATTATAAATAGAAGAAAATATGAGATATCCTTCAGAGAGACAAGTAGAAGCAAAGGAAATGTTTAATTATCATATGTGTTGGAGACCTGACGGCCCCTGACTAAAGAATGATCCCGGGATGGAACAAAGTATTCTGACAGTTTTAAGGGAACTGGTATTTGTGGCCGTAGCTGAAAATATCTTGTTTTGTGGAGAGAGCTGACCTTGGTAGTTTATCTTGTTTTTGCAAAGAATTGTTCTGCAAGCAGGTGTTCCACTTCGGCTCTGTATCATGCGTTGGCTGCGCAGATACAGCTTGCAAGCAGAAAAAATCCTGCAGATCCTGGGGAGAATAAAAGCAGGAGAGAGTCTCTGGTGTGAGAAAAAGTGCACCTTGAAGCTGGGGACACCCTGCTAGCACTACCTATTGTATCCACTGCCAGCATGTTCCTTCTCTCTCCTTTTCGGCAGCTTGCCATCTCTCAAGGGTCAGTAAGTAATAGTGCACTTGCTTAGGGAGTTTCTGCTTCCCGCTTGTAGAGATTATCTAAAATGGATGCCTGTATGTGTATGAGTGTGTATATGTTGAATAAAACCCATAACACTCTGTTCTGCTCTGAGTGCATAGTTTGCTTGCCTCCACTCCTGAGACATCCTATCTCTCAGATACTCTGAAACATCATACTATACTATTTCTTGAAGGACTCCGGTTTTTGTCATTCCACTGAAAATCCTCATCATATGTATGGCAGATATCCACTTACATGTGGTATACCCAATATCTGCTTTACAGAACTGTACTCACAAGAACATCCACTCAACATTGCAGAAATATTCTCATATATCCCTTGGAAATATTCCTCCCTTTCCAGAACATCTGGAATATTGCAAAGAAAAGAGAATATTCTATATTGTTATTCAAACATTTAAAAATTCAGCCTGTTCAGTCAATATAACAGTTTGACAACTGGGATAACTTCCTGCAGCCAAAAAGAAATCTTTGACCATAAACCTTTCATTGAATTACATTTATTTTTAGATTGAAATAGTAAAATGAATACTACAATACCAAAGTGAAAAGTCTAAAGTTCATTTCACTTGCAATTAATGAACTTGTGTGTGTATATATGAGTGCGTGTGCTTAAGAACAAGAAACAGCATCAAATAATCAGATTCATAGCAGGTGGAAGAGACCTCTGGAGATGATCTAATTCAAAATCACTGATAAAGTAGCTTCATCAAATCGTAGAATCCTAAAATCCTAGAATCCTAGAATCAGAATGGCTTGGGTTGGAAGGGACCCCAATGATCATCAAGTTCCAACCCGCCTGTCACAGGCAGGATTGCCAACCACTAGATGAAGTACTAGATCATATTGGCCAGGGCCCCATCCAACCTGGCCTTAAACACCTCCAGGGAAGGGACATCTACAACCTCTGTGCAACCTGTTCCATCACCTCACTACTCATTAAAAAAGCTTCCCTAGAGTATGTTACCCAGGAAAGCATCCAGATAGGCTTTGAATATATCCAGAGAAGGAGGTACACAAACTCTCTGGGCAGCCTGTTTCAGTGCTGTCACCCTCGAAGTAAAGAAGTTCTTTCTCATGTTCTGATGGAACTGATTCTGATTTGTGCCCATTGCCCCTTGTTCCACTGCTGGGCACCGCCATAAAAAAAAACCTTGGCCCCATCCACTTGAATCCTGCATTTTAAATATTTATAAGCATTGACAGGATCCCCTCTCAGCCTCCTCCAGGCTGAACAGTCCTAGGTCTGTCAGCCTTTCCTCTTAAGAGAGATGCTCCACATCATTCATCATGTTTACAGATTCCTTTGTAGGACTCTCTCCAGCATTTCATTGTCTTTCTTGAACTGGGAAGACCAGAACTAGACATAATACTCCAGATGTGTCCTCACAAGGGCAAAGTAGAGGGAGAAGATAACTTTCCTCAATCTGCTGCTGGTAATGTTCTTTTTAATGCACCTGAGGATACCACTGGCTTTCTTGGCCACAAGGGCACGCTGCTGTCTCATGGCCAACTTGTTCACTAGGACACCCAGATCCTTCTCCACAGATCTTTTTGCAGTAGGTCAGCCTCTAATCTGTACCAATGCATGCAGTTAGTCTTCCCTAGGTGTAGGAGTCTACACTTGTCCTTGTTTAACATCACGATGTTCCTCTCTGTCAGTCCAAGTCTTGCTGAATGGCAGCACAGCCTTCTGGTGTGTCAGTCACTCCTCTTGGCTTTGTATCATCAGCAAACTTGCTGAGAGTGCACTCTATCCCCTCATCCATGTCACTGATTGTAGCAGAAATCCTAAGTCAGGACCTGAAAGAGTGATTGAGCACCTGGTGGGAAGGCAGGGCCAACCCAGGGGAGCTCAGGTGCAGTGCCCCTCATTTAAGGGTTGACAGCGGAGGCAAGGGAATCTAAGGTAAGCAGTTTTTTTCCTTCATTTCTGCATCCATGGCTGCTGCATTTGGGCTCATTCTCATTTGCAACAGTGAAAGACTTTGCCACCCCGCTATTATTGCTATACCTTCCATCATGTTATAGCATTACATTGATGAAGATGTTAAGCAAGACCAGACCCAGCACTGATCCCTGGGGAACACCACTAGCTACAGGTCTCCGAGTAGACTCTGCATCACTAATTACAACACTCCAAGCTCTGATAATGAGCCAGTTCTCCATCCATCTCATTGTCCACTCATATAATCCACACTTCCTAGGGTTACCTATGAGATGATGAACTGGATGATCTCCAGAGGTCCCTTCCAACAGCTACGGTTCTCTAATTATACTATAATAAACATATTTTGTAATAGTGCTGTAATACTATGACATGTGAGATGAAACAATTTTTCTATGAACCTTAGTAGTGGCGTATAAACAGGTGAGCATCCTTCCAAAATAAATGGAAAATTCCAGAATACAGAAGCTTCCTTCCATGATGACTTTCCTTTTTTTTTTTTTTTTTTTTAAGTTACTAGAGCTGCACCATAAGCTTGACCTGTTTTCCATGGTTATATTTTCTTGTAGGTATTTTTTTTCCCTCAGCTTTAGAATATTTTCCATAACTTGTCATAAACACAAAATGCTCATCAACTCACCTGGTGGTTTTGACTACCAGATATTGTTTTACTGACATAAAATATTACATAGATCCAGTTATCAAGTTATCACATGCCCTTCACCATTATATTTAATATACCTGCTCATTGCTAGACATACCCAATTTTTGTAAATCTTCTTTTCCATGAAGAAGGATAGAAACAAAGTACTGAGTATGGATGTTAGCATTCATTTTACTGAGGAACAGATCATTCCAACCAGTCACTAGGTGACATTATGGCTAAATGGCTAATTTTTTTTTTTTTTTCCCAAGAACTGAAAAGACAATTAGATAAAAAATACATAGATATGTATCTGCGTACAGATATATAGAAATCTGTTTATAGAGACATATGGAGATATGTCTATACCTTGTTATCTATCGATATCTATATAAACATCTATTCCTCAAACAAACAGGTACTCCTAGAGTTTTGCTTTCTTTTCCTTACTTCCTATTGCTAAAGAACTGTTTTACTGTTAGGAATTCTTACGACTCTGATCCATCTTCTATAGAGGTCACAACGTGCTTCTTGTTATGTCATATCTGGTATGCTGGACAGTTCAGTAGTAGTATCGTCTTCAAATAACATCAGTGTTGAACATCAGCTGCTCTGGAGAAAACTCAATTTTTTTGTGGGAGTTGTAGAGTAAGGTCAAAAAAGAAACACTAGTTTCGCAAAACAAAAGATTTTAATACATCTTGCAATGAATTGTTTCCTATGGAGTATGCACGTAGAAGAGTCAAAATAGTACTCAAAACACTGCTTATTACATATAATTTTACTATGTTTTTATTAGTGATTTTATTTATTATAAAGGACTTTCTTATCATATCATTTACAAAAGCCATAGATTACTAATTCCTATTCTGAAAACATTAACTAGAGGGAAGATTATGGACAATGCCATTATCTGCTCTCTTTCTTAAAGGAAAATGTTCTCCAGAATGTTTTATAACAAAAAAGTATGCTGACTGATAAAGTTCATTTAAAAAAAAAATACGCCATGTTTTTAACAATGAGCACTGTACCCTGAAGCAGAACCACATATTGTCAGCTTTTCAGACACTCAGGATACTTTACACAGCTAATACATGTTACTATCAAAGGGTACTGTAAGAAATCTGAAATGGTAACATATTAATAATCAGCACTTGTATGGGAGGTGAAGGAGTTAGCATCTAGTTGAATTCATAAAAGAGGATGATTTACTCCAAGTTGCAGGATGACTTTAAAAATCTATAGAATTAAACAGGTATGTATGTTGTTATTTCTTCAAAAAGCATGTATCTGGTAGAATATACAGCAGTTATATGATTCTGTCTTTTGTAGGAGTTTTCCTTGAGAGAATAAATGAAGTCACCTTTGCTTCAAGCATATCGCACAGTGTTTTAGGAAAAGTTTGAATCACTGAATGCAGCATAGAATTGGGATAGAAGATGGGAATTTTTAAAGATTATAACATAACATGATGCCATAGTTAGGCCCGTGTCATGGTTATGCACGAGAACCTAATGAGGTTCAGCAAGGCCAAATGCAGAGTGCTGCACTTGGGCCAGGGCAATCCCAGGTATTTATACAAATTGGGGGAAGAACTCCTCGAGAGCAGCCCTGCGGAGAGGGACTTGGGGGTCCTGGTGGACGAGAAGCTGGACATGAGCCAGCAGTGTGCGCTGGTGGCCCACAGGGCCAACTATGTTCTGGGCTGCATTAAAAGAGGAGTAGCCAGCAGGGAGAGGGAGGTGGTGGTCCCCCTCTACTCGGCTCTTGGGAGGCCCCATCTGGAGTATTGCGTGCAGGCCTGGGGGCCCCAGCACAAAAAAAAAACACAGAGCTCTTGGAAGGAGTTCAGAGGAGGGCGACTAAGATGATCAGAGGGCTGGAGCACCTCTCCTATGAAGAAAGGTTGAGGGAATTGGGCTTGCTTAGTTTGGAGAAGAGAAGGCTCCGGGAAGACCTCATTGTGGCCTTCCAATACTTGAAGGGAGCGTGTAAACAGGAGGGGGAACGATTGTTTACGAGGGTGGATAGTGATAAGACAAGGGGGAATGGTTTTAAACTGAGACAGGGGAGATGTAGGTTAGATATTAGGAGGAAATTTTTCACACAGAAGGTGGTGACGCACTGGAACACATTGCCCAGGGGGGTTGTGGATGCCCCATCCCTGGAGGCATTCAAGGCCAGGCTGGATGTGGCTCTGGGCAGCCTGGTCTAGCGGTTGGTGACCCTGCACTTGGCAGGGGGGTTGAGACTCGATGATCTTTGAGGTCCTTTTCAACCCAGGCCATTCTATGATTCTATGATTCTATGATCTCTAGATCTATCTGTGTCCATGACAGGGGGACAGCAGGCCCATAGGCCATAAGGGTTGAGAAGGGAAGGGAACAAAGAGGGAAAGAAAAGAAAAACAAACAAACAAAAAAAAACAGCAAAATGATCTGAGGAGGAAAATTAATTTACTAATTGTAACAGCAGAGATACAAGTTAATTGGGATTGAAGTTAATAAACCAAATAAGTGAGACAGTTTCTGAAAACCGAGGTTCTTACTCTGATCTTTCAAAGAGCACAAAAGTAGGGAGGCTTGTGACTCCCAGTCAGTTTTATATTTCCCAAAAAGGAAATGGAACACCAAAGTTTTCTGGGAGCTGTAGTACCTCTCTTCTGAAACTCCCAGGGTACTACATGATGTTATGATGTGGAATACCAATAACAGAAATCAAAAAATCATGACATTCCACCCCTTTTTCCACATATTACATCATGCTTATTATATATACAAACAATAATTAACAAGCATTAAACACATACTTATATATGCATGGAATTATTGACTGCACTTCCCCAGCTTCAAATTCCCTTGTGGTATACACTGAACATCCCCATTTTTCTGCATCGCTCACCAAGTAGACCCAGGTCCCTGAGCAAAAACAGTTCCACAGAGAGGTTTGCCCTTTCCAGAGGCTGGAAAGACCAAAACCACTTTTCCCTTCATGTTCTTAACATGTACTTCAGGGACCTTATCTCCCTCTACAGCTGGATTGGGTGAGACCATCTTGATTGATATATCCTTCAGTATTGATCAACCATGTGGCTTCTGCCAAATGCTTCTCCCAGTGCTTAAATGTTCTGCCACCCACTGCCTTTAATGTAGTTTTAAACAACCCACTGTGTCATTCAATTTTACAAGTAGCTGGTGTATGATAGGAGATATGATAAATCCACTCAGTGCTATGATCTATGGCCCAAGTATTTACAAGAGAATTTTTCAAATGTGTCCCATTATCTGACTCGATTTTTTCTGGAGTGTCAGGACTCGTTTCTCGAGAATTAATATGGTGTTTTGGGTGGTAGCATGGGGTACTGCATATGTTTCAAGCCACTCAGTGGCTGACTCCACCATGGTGAGCACATAACGCCTCCCCATGTTTATATTTTTGCTATTGCCCTTCCCCCCCCCCCCCCCCCCCCAAGAGGTTTTATCCTCTAGGCTTGTTTAATCGCGGTGGAAGTTTCACAGTCACAAATAACCTATGCAATAGCGTCCATAGCTAAGTCGACCCCTCGGTCTCTAGCACATTTATATGTTGCATCTCTTCCTTGATAGTCCAAGGTCTCGTGGGCCCACGAAGCTAGAAATAATTCACCCTTGAGTTGACAGTCCAAATGTATTTGAGCCACTTCAATTTTGGCAACTCATTCTACCTGTTGGTTACTTTGTTATTCTGCAGCAGCCCGACTCTTGGGTACATGAGCATCTACACCATGCACCTTTACAACCATATTCTTTATCCAGGCAACGTCTTTCCACAGTTCAGCAGCCCAAATCAGTTTACTCCTTTGATTTTCTGACAGGCCAGCCAAAATAAGCAGCTTCTTAATAACTTCTGTGTTTAAAGTAGCTATTCCAAAGGCCCAATTGCGTTATTTCCACTGCTGTAACCATCCCCATAATGCATTTGCCACCATCCATGAGTCGCTATAAAGATGAAGCATTGGCCACTTCTCCTGTTCAGCAACATCTAAGGCCAGCTGGACAGCCTTTACCTCTGCAAATTGGCTTGATTCTCCTTTTCCTTTGGTGGCCTCTGCAACTTGGCATGTAGGGCTCCACACAGCAGTTTTCTATCTGCAATGCTTCCCCACAAGACAACGTGATTCACCAGTGAACAGGGCAAATTTCTTTTCATTTTCTGGTAATCCGTTATATGTGGGGCCTCTTTAGCATGTGATACATCTTCTCCTGGTGACGTTCCAAACCGTTTACCTTCAGGCCAGTCCATGATCACCTCTAGTATTCCTGGACAACTGAGGTTCCCCATTTGAGTTCGCTGAGTAATTAGTACAATCCACTTACTCCAAGTGGCATCAGTGGCATGATGGGTAGAGGGAACACTCCCTTTAAAAATCCAGTTAAGCACCAGCAGTTGAATTTCTAGAAGGAGCTGCATTTCAGCATCTAATATTTCGGAACCAGCCCACACCCCCAAATACATAGCTAAATATCTCCTATTCATTTGGAGTGTAGCATTCTTCAGACTTCCTGTAATCTCGACTCCAGAATCCAAGGGTTTGGCCTTGGGTCTCTCCTGAGGCTCTTTGCCACAGACTTCAAGTGGGGCCTCTCTCTCCACCAGCAGTGTAGAGGATATTTTTTGCATACTGCTCCATCCATACTGGCCCCAGGGCCACAGTACGTGCTATCTCCAGTTTAATTTGCTCAAATGTCTACTGCTGCCTGGGGCCCCATGTAAAAGTATTCTTCTTCAGCATCATCTGATGAAGGGGGCTTACAAAGAGGCTAAAGTTTGGGACATGCATTCTCCAAAAGCCCACTATGCCCCCCCAAAATTGCGTCTCTTTCTTACTAGAGGGGGGAAACATGGCAGTAATTTTGTTGACCACATCAATTGGAATGTGATGATGCCCATCCTGCCACTTTATTCCTAGAAACCGAATTTCCTGTGCAGGTCCTCTCACTTTTTCTTTTGCTTAATAGTGAAACCAGCTCACAGAAGGATCTGGATTACTCGCTCTCCTTTCTGGAAAACTTCCCCTGCTGTATTGCACCCCTGGGGCAAATGATTCCATGTATATTGAATGCCCCCTCAGGTGAAAGCAAACTGTGGCTTACATTCTGTGCCCAAAGAAATGGAGAAAAAGGCATTAGCAATGTTAGTTGTGGCATACCACTTGTCAGATTTTGACTCCAGTTCATATTGGAGTCCTAGCACATCCAATACAGCAACAATCAGTGGGGGTCTGACTTCATTCAGGCCATGGTAGTCTACCATCAGCCTCCACTCTCCACTGACTTTACATACTGGCCATATGGGGCTGTTAAAGGGTGAGTGAGTTTTGCTAATCACTCCTTGACTCTCTAGTTGACGAATCAGCTTATGAATGGGGAGCAAGGAATCCTAGTTAGTGTGATACTGCCATCTGTGTACTGGTCTTGTGTACCAGTTTTGTGTACCAGTAGCTAAACTGGTACCTGTTGCTTTTCCACTTGTAGCAGCACCACAATAAGATCTTTTGACAAGCCAGGCAAAGTAGACACCTGCTTAACATCTGTGTTTAAAGTGGCTTTTCCAAATTCAATCCCCCTTGGGATCCCTGGAAAACCCCCTTCTGAGGTAATCAATACCCAAGTATGCATGGAGCCCCTAGGCCAGTCACAACTGGATGCCTTTGCCAGTCTTTACCAATGAGGCTTATTTTGGCCTCCAGCACAGTCAACTCTTGGGAGCCTCCAGTCATCCCAGAAACATAGACTGATTCTGTCCCTTTGTGACTCAAGGGCATTAGAGTGCAATGCACACCAGTGTCTACCAGCGCTTTGCTATTTCTGTGGTTCTGATGTGCCAGGCCATTGAATCCACACTGTCTCATATACTCGATTGTCCCTTTCCTCCCTGGCTGGGGGCAGGGACCCTCTAATTGCTACCTCTATTGTTCTCTTCCAGTGTGTCATGATCAGGGTCCTTACGGCTTTTGCCTTGTCCCAAAGCAACTCAAGCGATCGTCTTTTTGGAGGAGTTTGCCTTGGCAAATGGTCTATCTTGCAATTCTTTTACCCATGCTCAAAGTGCAGAAGTGGTTTTTTTATGCCACTTCTTCATGTGTTCTCTATGCTCACGTATGTAACTCCACAAGGCAATACGTGACATAGTCTTCCTGTTGTCACTTGCTCGAGCAGGAGGATGTCTGCTTTTAATAGGTGAGATATTGGATTACACAGGTAGGGAGCAAATCAGTTTGATCAGCCCCTTCAGTACACTGTTTTGATAATCCTGATGCTCATCAGGTGTCTCTGATGCCACCATGGGTTCATCAGGCTCATCACGATGAAGCACGGTAGACAGTTTCTCCATCATTTCTTCCTGTTTACTCTCCATTCTATCCAGTCTTTCTGTTACTTTTGAAACAGCTGAAATGTAAGCTTGTAGAAGGTTTAAATGTTGCTCAGAGTCATGAAGTCTAATAATCAGTTGAAATAAAAGGGGTCTTCTTGGGCTTCTGCCATACATTCCCGCAAGTATACTCGCATACTTTTCTGGTGCAGTTCTTGTGAATTTATGCCACATATTTTGTGTATACCTGCTTCTCTCAGGATCATGCTCTTGGTGTCAATCATCAGGAATGAATGTGGGGTCATGTAATGTTTCCACCAAGCTGCATTCTATCAAATAATGGATGCCCTTTTCCATAGTAGTCCATTTCTTTATCTCATGCATCAGATCATCTTTGAAGGGGTATTTTTCCTGTACAGCTAACAGCATCCTCTTCAAGAGGGTGAATTCCTCATCCTGACATCTACTAATACCTCCGTCAATGGTTGAGTCCTTAGCAATGCTTCCCAGTTGGCAAGCTTCTCTACTATCTAGCAACACAGTTGGCCCCATTGTCCCAGCATTGAAATAACCAGATGACAATGTGTTCATTTGGTTGCCGTGAAAACTCTATTCTTGAACCTCAAATTTCAGTCATTTTTAGAGGTCGGGTAGTAATGGTGACAATGTCTTCCTCTCCTTCCTCCTCTTCTTTTATAGTTTTAGCTGTTGCCTCCCTCAGTGTTGGTGACAGGGGTCTTGTTGAGGGCTGCTCCCCTGGATCTTCTTCCTGTTTTTTCTCCTCCTCTTTCTTCTATTCTAAATGAAGTGACATTCATTTCAATTTCCATCCTCTTACAGGTGCAACTGGCATCAATACTGGTGCCTCCTGTGATTAATCAGTTGCTCAGTTTTGATTCTCTTTCTCTCTAGCTCGACTTGGATGCTGTCTCGTTCAGATCGAAGAGTTTTTCTTTCAGTTTGGAGACTTTCCTTCTTAGCTTGAAGACTCTCACCCTCTCTGGTATAGTATTGAATAACACTTGGTAGGCGTTAACCAGGCCTCAAATAATTTGTGCCTCAGATCTACCTAAGCTGCAACACCCCTGTCTCAAATACCTGCTTAGGTTCTATGGATCTTGCAGGTGTTCAGGAGTAGAGTTCCATAACACCGACTATGCCCATCTCCCAGAAGTCTCTCCCAAGTCCCTCCACACTCCCTGCCACTCTGGCTTTGGGGAAACCTGCCGCGGATTTTCCAGGGATTTAAAGCCAAATGCTACACGGTGCGGGATGCATGACAATCTCAATATGAGTAAGCAAGCTTCAACTTTAATGCAGTACTTCCTAACATATATATAGAAACAGAGTTACACCTGGCAAACTGCCATTGGTGGGGCTACCCCAGCCCCGTCCCCTGATTGGTGATTACAACTTGTTGAACAGACAAAGCCACACAGCAACACCCCCCTCCACCCCGCGCTTGACGGCTAACTTCCAGATACTTCTGTCCTTGGACTCCGCCCCACCCAAGGACCCCCCGGCCCTGCCGACCGTCCACCCAGAACTACTCCATACACACACTCTGCAGTACTTCCTTGCTCGTACAGTCGCTCGAGTGATCCATGGCCACCCTGATCCTGCAACAGAAACCTTCCACAAAATATTATAAATACAGATACTTACTGAGTGAAATGATGAGAAGTGCATTCAGGGAGATTAGCAACATGATCATTAGATGAGCATTCAAAAAACACATAAGGGATTCAAGGGAGAGACTGGAAACCTGTTTTAAAATCACACATCTTGTAAAATTAGCAACTCCTTCTGGGATGTAACTTTCAATGTCCAATTCATGCCACATTGTATGCAGACACCAGATAGGTATTTCTATCAGTGTTTTTTAATTTATTCTATATACATATGGCTCCACAGAGCAGAGTGGAGGACTTAATAAAGGCCCAATACATTCTGAGTATTAAAAGAGGAAAAATGATGAAATGCAATCTCTTGAAGAACTATTTTACAAGAGAAAGCAAATATATTTTTTTCTCTTTACAGAAGCAAGTTAGCGTGGTGCCAAAAAACAACTAAATTCGCGCAGCACCCAGAAAGTTTACAAATATCCCAGAATATTGGCAGTCCACATGGACTTCAAGGCCTTTTTTGCAGTACAGGTTCTGCAGTACTGATAAGCTTTCTAATGAAGCTCCCTGAGAGTACAGAGAAATTAGTTCTAAAAGCATGTATTTCCCAGCCAATGCACCAACAAATGTCAATGGTTTCAGGCTGGTTTGGCCTGGTTCCATGACTAAAAGGGGTGGGGGATCCATGGACTCATTCTTCAGGAGAGGAGGAAGATGGAAAAGGGGATAAGGCAGGGAGATGGGCCTAAAAACAGAACAGCAGCATGAGCTAAGGGAGAAAACAAATTTTCTAAATATGATAGAGGAATGCAAGATAACACAATATAATACAATATAATTGGAATTGAGGCTAATAAATCAAATAAAATGAGAGTGTGTACAAAATTGAAGGCCTTACTCTAATGCTGAAGGCAAGACTGCTACAGAAAACACACTGCAGGTATGAGCATAAAAGAAGAGGTACCTCATGACTTGCAAACAGTTTTATCTTTCCTTCTAAACAGAAAACAGAAATGGAACAGTGAAAGTCTTCTGCGATACGTAGTTCTTCTTATCTTCTGATAACCAGGTACCTGGAAATATCAACAATCCATTAACTTCTTAACTCCCATTGCACTACATGACGTTATGATGTGAAAATTGATAGCAAAAATCATAAAACCATTACACCTGCCATCTCTGCAAGGGACGGTGTCTTCCTCCAAGATGCACTTTTGTTTTGGGAAAAGGTCTGGTCGCACCCTCGAGCACACTTCCCATTCTGCACTACATCTGACATTCCAATGGGCAACTCAAATGCTTTTACTGCAACACGCTGGACAGAAGACAGTGTGAGCAGAAGCTCTTCATTTAGCCATTGGGCAGTGTTATCTGCTGGCAAATTTTCAAGCCACCTTTTCCAAGCTAGTGTGTCAGCTTCATCATTCCCCAGTGACTGCATGGGCTAGTGTCCAGCTATATTTTAGGCATATCCTGTTCTATGCCTAACCACATTCCAGATATCCAGCCATGCAATGCACTGTCACCTGGTTCCTGATTTATAACCACCAACATTGCTTTTAGTTCAGCCTGCTGGCTACTCTATCAATCCCCTTCTTTGAACCAGATGGTCTCAGTCAAGAGATGGTATGCAATTGCAAGCCCTTTTGTAGGATTTCCTTTTCTTGACCTATCTTTACATCAGGCATCTTCTGGAATAGAATATTTTCCTTCTTGTTCAGGACTCTTCTCTGATGCAGCAATAGCAATAACATCCAACCAGAATCTCCTTGGCACAACTTGAGGCCATTCCCTTTAGTCCTATTGCTAGAAGTTGGATGTTAGGAAAAACTTCTTCTCTGAGAGAGTGGTCAGGCACTGGAACAGGCTGCCCAGGGAAGTGCTGGAGTCACCATCCCTGGAAGCATTCAAGAAATGTTTAGATGTTGTACTGAGGGACACAGTTTAGTGGAAAGTATCGGTGATATGTGGATGGTTGGACTGGATGATCTTAGAGGTCTTTTCTAACCTTCGTGATTCTATGATTCTGTGAAAGGAGGTTGTGTTGAAGTGGATGTCAGCTTCTTCTCCTATGTAACTAGTGAGGGGACAAGAGGGAATGGCTGAAATTTGTACCAGGGGAGACTGAGGTTGTATATTAGGAAAAATTTCTTCTCCAAAAGAGTTGTGAAGTGCTGGAACAGGCTGCCCAGGGAGATAATTGTGTCACTATCCCTGGAGGTGTTCAAGAAATGTTTTTATGTTGTACTGAGGGACACAGTTTAGTGGTCAATATTGGTGGTACATGAATGGTTGGATTAGTTGATATTAGAGATCTTTTCCAACCTTAATGATTGTAGTAAGAGAAAGAAATGGAGAAAAGAAGTGAATAAAAAAAAGAGAAGGTGATCAAACAACTCAATCACTTTTGAAATATATTTCTGAGAAAAATAAATAAATTCAACCAGATTCAAAAAAATTCAACTAGTAACATTTAAAGGAAAATCCAAATTTTAGAATACTACAAGAACATAAAAATGAACACAAGTAAGGTGTTCCTAAAGAGATGAAGAACTACCCAGTTCTGGAACAACAGTAGAAAAGAATATTATTAATTAATATTAATATTGAGAGGAATTCAACCATAATCTCTTTTACTATCACAAAACATACTTGAGCTAGAAGTTGCTCCAAATACCTCACAGTGTAATTGTATTAAATTAATTCTATCAAATAATAATTTGATTATTTTTGTCATATCATTTTTCACTTTGTTCCCTACTCAGGACAGAAGTGCTTTATGTCTCCCTCTGTACTATCCTGCTAGGTTATATGGACTTATATTTGCAACAGTGAAAGCTGATGTATTTAAGTTATACAATTTTTATTACTTTAAATGTTTAAAGACAGGCTATCGTTTTTGACTGCTTTCTGAACTAGAACTGTCCAAAATAGGAAGTATAAAGTTAGGACTCTGTCCTGCTGCTGTTTCAATTGCATATGGTTAGGCAGCTTTCTGACCAAGGAAGATCTGTTTGTTTGTTGTTTTCATTTTTTTTTGTTTTTGTTTTTCTCCTTGATTTATGTAAAGAAATGTGAACCTCATTAGCTAAGATCATCTACCTGAAAAACAAAACCTGTCAGATCTGAAGAAAAAATTATTAAATATGTGCCAATATGTATGTATGATCATGCAGTGTGCTTGAACTAATCAATTATAGCTGAATATGAAATAGAATATGAATTTGCCTGAGTTTTGTTGCAGTATATCATAAATTACAACAGCATGAATTAAACAGATTATGCAAAAAAAAATAATGAAAATAATTGTCATTTAGATCATCTTTACAGTGTTGCAAAGATGGGAAAGACATTTTAAGACAAAAGCTGAAAGAGCAACTTCCTTCTAGTATGTCTTTCAAATGAAAGAAATATTTGCTTTTACCACATATTACAGAATTTTAGGTTACTTTTGCATTAAATATACCTGCTCATTGCAAACAAGAAATTATCTTTTCTCTTCAAAATCCTGCCCAGTTATCAAAAATTCAGCAGATATGGTCAACTGACTCTTACTCCAGATTTCATGCAATCTTTTCATTGTATTTCTTGCTTTGGGAAATAAGACCAAAGTCATAAGCAAAGTTAAATGGATATTTGCACATGTACAACATAGTACAAAACATATACACACATTTACTGTGCTGAGTATTAGGACTTATTTACAGGTGTGAAGTATTGTTGTTTTAGGATTACAGCATGTTCTCTATACAGACAGGTACACAGAGTGTTGTCGTTATATATATGCCAGAAAACTTGTCAATTTTCAACCTGTATCTACGCCAAAATTTACAATTCCAAAGCTGAAACACTGTAGTTCAAGTCTAAGATTTTGAACTTGAAATCATTCTGAAACTATTGTCATGCATGGAAGAAGTCACATGTACATGCTGTGAGTTGCAGCTATAAAATGATTGCTTTTTTTTTTTTCTTTTCTATTCACAGAAATAACTTAATTGAGTTAAAACTCTGCAGCAAAAGTTATTGCAAGAACAATTAAGTGTGTCATTAATGCTACAGAACAACTCTCTTCTTGCAGGAGTAAAAATGCTGGAAGATCACCTAATAAAACTCGACAGCATAACTAGCAGTGCATTGTCTCTGCTGCACAGCTGACTAATGGCAACACAGTCTGGAATAAGACACTTCCTATGCCACATTTGATTAATGCTTTGTAGCTGTAAAACAGAACAGCACCAGAGTGAAAATGAATTTCTATAGCAGGTTTGAACAGACTCAGATAAATGAGTTGTTTTCTCCATTGTTTTTCTTTAGGAAATTTCTTATATCTTTCATTCACAAAATAAGAGTTTAGGTTGAATTTACCAGCCTAGACAACAGAGCACAAGAAAAAAAGAAAATAGATGTCTGCTACGTCAATGTAACAAATGTAGGTCCAGAGATCAGATTGGCAGAAATCATGCCTGACTTTACACACACTTAAAATCCATACCACAGAAAATGAACACACAAAAGTTTGTAATGCAGTTTTTCATGGACAATACCAAACTACTCTGGATAATAAGGTTACTTTTGCTTCAGTAGAATGAAAACATTTTACAAGCAGTCAGTTACATTTTTATTCCTGCAATAATGCAGGAAAAGCAAATAAATCAGAAGAGGGGTGGCCAGCAAGGAGAGGGAGGTGATTGTTGCTCTCTACTCTGCTCTTGTGAGGCCCCATCTGGAGTACTGCATCCAGGTCTGGGGCCCCCAATACAAGAAAGATAGGGAGTTGTTAGCGTCCAGAAGAGGGCCACAACGATGATCAGAGGGCTGGAGCACCTCCCCTACGAAGACAGGCCGAGGGAGCTAGGCTTGCTGAGCCTGGGGAAGAGAAGGCTGCAGGGTGACCTCACTGCAACCTTCCAGTACCTAAAGGGAGCCTACAAACAGAAGGAGAGTCAACTCTTTACAAGGGTGTCGCAGCATGCACACGGGAGATCACAAGACAATACCAATATGGTTAGGCAAGTGATTCATTTATTGATAGAACAATCAGACTTTTATGCATTTGTGAAAGGCGTGCTGCAACATGGCGTTATTTGATTGGTTGGCTTAAGCAAGTCTCTGTATGCTCTTGCTGTTTCAAAGTTTCTCCTTTTCCCAGCGCTTTGCTTTCTGCTGTTCTTGCAAGTTACTTGTTTCAAGGCATCAAGGACAACTCAAGAGTCCAGCACGTCCAAGTAAACGTGCCTGTTGTCACGTAGATAGTTTCCCACACAAGGGTACGTAATGGCAGGACAAGGGAAAATGGTTTTAAGTTGAAGGAGGGAAGATTTAATTTGGATACCAGGGGGAAGTTTTTTACTATGAGAGTGGTGAGGTGCTGGTACAAGCTGCCCAGATTGGTTGTGGATGCTCCCTCCCTGGAGGTGTTCTAGGCCAGGCTGGATGGGGCCCTTGGCAGCCTGATCTAGTATTAGATGTGGAGGTTGGCGGCCCTGCCTGTGGCAGGGGGGTTGGAGCTTGATGATCCTTGAGGTCCCTTCCAACGCAAGCGGTTCTATGATTCTATGATTCCATGATAAATATTTACTGTTTCTAGTACATATTCCTTTTGACTAAATCTGTGAGATCCTATGGATCATACATGTCCAACATATGGTCCACAGGCTGCATGTGTTCCTAGACACTAGTAATGCATCTCCACAAGGTGATTTTTAATGATATTTTTCATTAGGGTACTATTCTTCATTAACTTTGTCAGTCGCTGATGTGCTTAACAGTACTGCATTTAACTGCTAAGTTTAAACAAACAAATTTCTAAAGAGTGTATTTGAAATACCTCACTTAAATAATAAATAAAGGAAGGGAGAAGTTTCTTCTTAAAACATAATTCATACTCTTGTAGTACATGTATATATTGGAAGGTAGAGCCTAGAATATCAACTGCACTTATTAATGTTGTAATATGGTTTTAGCCATCCACTCTAAGGTCAGCAGCAAACCAATTAAGGCCAATAAATGTCTGACAGTGAGACTTGTGATTAATGTCTAGTAGAACAGCAAGCTAAATCTGAAATTTTGATTTAAGTATGTTTCACTTTGTCAGTTCTTAACTATGTGAACCACATTTATTTTGCATTATTTCTATCACCCTTGTTACTTTTTATTATTTTTAAATAAGAGTATAAATATTTTTCTTACTTAGGAAACAGTAAAATAAACAACCGAATGATAAAACAAAACTCAATCTTAAAAAATATTCAATTTACAGTATTGTTCAGTACAGGTGAAATGTCTAGATGAAATCATAATGAGATAACTTTTCTATTGAGCTAATACACAGATTCATAAGTATAATACTTTGTTGATAAAAACATTCATCTGTGAATAGAAATCATCAAGCATAACCTATACCAGATTTAATTGTCAATGCTCATCTCAGATTTTTATGCAGAGAAACACATCATTTTGTAACTTTGAAAAAATGAACAACATGGCATTTCAGAGATATGCCACGAAACATATGTTATTATTTCTGCATAACATTTCACTTCATAAAAAGTGTGTGAAAAATCTTGCTGTCTTCCATAAAATATAAAGATACATTCACCATGTAGCACAGAAATACAGTTTGCCTTATGGAATGAAAGAAATTTCCTACTTGTTCCACTTGTTGGGTATACTTATATACTTGTCCAACCATCAATGAAAAGGGTATTCCTTTTCTCCATGTTACTTCTCTCTGAGACCTGTGACTGATATTATGAACTTGCTACTAAACGTTTAATGTATAATAGGGGAAAAAAAATTAATGTATAAAAGGAGGAAGGAAGTTATAAGGTTGTTGAAAGCTTCAGATCACTGGCAAAGGTTTTCCCTGATTTTAATTCCTAAAATAACTCAGTGCTTTCTAGTTGAGTATCCACGTTTGTGTAAAAGGCAAAATTATTTTAAACATCATGTTTATTCTATGTATACTTCTCTTTTTTTTAATGAATTTTTGAGAATTTATATTGCTTTCTAACATTTCTTGCAATTTGCTGCATATGGGCAGAGCATGATTTGTAATGCATCTTATGCTTGAAAAGTTATAGTTTTATATTGCTCATGGGGATAATTCACAGGGAGAGGAACTGAAAAGAAAAAGAAGATGCTATCTTCCCTGTTTTTATAATGAACGCAGTAAGTTTTCATCACCTAATGATCTGTGTAGCTTTAACATTAATTCAGAATCATTACGGACAGTTTTTTGAAGTCTGATCGGTTTTTGATAGGTCTTTGATAATCTTAAAGGTTTTGATGCAAGAATACGAATATCCTCTAAAAAAAGAGAAAAAAAAAATACATGCACTTGGACAGCAGTCTTTGTAGAGTTCTCATAGAAAACACAATCATAATGTCAAGATGCTGTATTAAATGGTAACTCATCCAAATAAAGAAATTGTATAGAAGAACATAGAATCATAGAATCATAGAATCATCAGGGTTGGAAAAGACCTCTAAGACAACTGTCTTCCTACCACCAATATTTCTGCACTAAACCATGTTTCTCAGTACAACGTCTAAACATTTCCTGAAGACCTCCAGGGAAGGTGACTCAACTACCTCTCTGGGCAGCCCATTCCAGTGCCTGACCACTCTCTCAGAGAAGGAACTAATATCCAACCAGAATCTCCCATACTGCAACTTGAGGCCATTCCCTCTAGTCCTACTGCTAGTTACGCAGGACACTCACCTTGCACAATCTCCCTTCAAGTAGTTGTAGAGATCTGTAAGGTCTCCCTTGAGCCTTCTCTTCTCCAGACTAAACAATCACAGCTCCCTCAGCAGCTCTTTGTAAGACTTGTGCTCCAGACTACTCACCGGCTTTACTGCCCTTCTCTGGACTTGCTCCAGGGTCTCAATGGCTTTGTTGTAGTGAGGGGCCCAAAACTGAGCACAGTACTCAAGATGCAGCTGCAGCAGTGCTGAGTACAGTGAGACAATCACTTCCCTTCTCCTGCTGGCAACATTATTTCTGGTAGAAGCCAGGATGCTACTGGCTTTCTTGGCTATCTGGGTATACTGCTGGCTCATGTTCAGCCAAGCATTGACCAACACCTCCAGGTCTGTTTCTTCCACACGGTTTTCCAGCCACTCTGCCCCAGTCTTGCAGCATCTCCTGGAGTTGTTGTGGCTAAAGTGCTGAACCTGGCACTTGGTCTTCTTGAAATTAATTCCATTGACCTTAACCCAGCGATCCAGCCTGTCCAGATCTCTCTATTGGGCCATCCTACTCCCAGGCAGAGTTCCTCCCATCTACGTTTCATCTGCACACTTACTGAGGGTACACTCAATCCCCTCATCCAGGTCATCAGTAAAGATATCAAACAGGACAGGCCTGAGTACTGACCTCTGAGAAACACTACTCATAATTGGTTACCAGCTGGATTTAACTAAATTCACTACCACTTTCTGGGATCACTCATGCAATCAATTCTTTATTCAGCAAAGAGTATACTTGTCCAAACTACTGGCTTGGACATGGACTGAAGAAGTTAAATGATGGAACAAAAGTATTTAAAAATATTGCAAAAACCAAGAGTTTTTACAGATCAAAAATTTTTATGTTTTAGAGGAATTCCCTCTTCTCATGACATGACAAATACAGTTAATTCATAATTAAATATTCTGAAAATTTCTGGATGAATTGATAATAAATGTTTTTATATGATATTTGTTATATTTAATATCTGTGCTAGGTTTTTGTTTGTTTTATCTTATTATGTTTTGTTTTGTCTTATTATCTTCTGCTTTCCTGCAAAAGTCTTGGACTTTTCTTCGAGAACTAGAGATTCAACTGTAACATTAACTGAAATTAAATGGAAAATTATTAACAGAAAGAAAAGTATTTTGAAGGTATCCTAAAATTGAAGGTCAATACAAAATGAAGATACAAATAAAATATCTTTATTTGACTTATTATTTATAATCCAACTCAGTTAATGGATACATTTGTATTTAAGAAATGGGTCAGTAATTTGGGAAGAAGGGAGTTAAGTATAATTCCATGCATATTTTAGCTTTTAAATATTTCCCCTAAGAATAATTGCATCATAATTTTCAGGATTTTCATATTTTAGTTATTAATATCCATTACATTCTATTTAATGGTTGTTTAATCAAGTAGGTGGCAATTCATTTGCAGAATAAAACCACTGTGTTTGAAAATTAACACTTGCACCTTGAGAAACATGTTTATGATAAGTGCAAAAAAAACCCCAATATTGTATGTAGATGATGATGTAAAAGTGAAATTCCTGAAGGGGTTGTTCTTCACAAGAAATTATAAAAATAAAAATAAAATTAAAACACAGTATCAAAAAATGTGTTAGGTTGGAAGGAACATGAGAAAGATCATGGGGTTTCATTACGGTTCCATATAGTATATAGTACTGCCTCACACTGAAAGTGTTTCCTGGATCTTCCATTCTACCGTTCTTCAAAAAGGGAATGATGTTTCCTTTTATCCAGTCACCAGAGACTTCATATGGCAGTCATGAATTTTAAAATACAGTTGGGAGTGGTTTGGCGTCTACATCAGCCAGCTTCTTCAGAACCCTGAAAAGCATCTTGTCAAGCCACAAAGACTTGTACATGTTCATTTTCCTCATGTGATCTCAGACTTGCTCTTCACTCACAGTGGGAGGGATTTTGCTCCCCAATCTCCATCTAGATTTTCAAGTGAGAAACATGGGAATACTGACTGCCAGTGAAGACTGACTTTTACATACAGGAATAAAACTATTTAAGAAAGACATGCTTAAAAAGCTGCTTCTTCTGCTCAGTTATTTTTTGCCTAAGGAATGTTTCCCAGGGGCTCTCTCCCACTATGTCTTTTCACAGCTGGAATTTTACTCTTCTGAAGTAATGACCTTGCTCTTTCCCAGATCATATTTCTTCAAATCATGAACTCAACCAGTATACTACAACCTAGACTGCCTCCTGTCTTAAACTCTATAATGAACTCATATGTATTGGTGAGCTCCAGGTTCAGCAATCCTTCTGCTCTGGTTTGTTTGTCTAATACCTGGACCAGGAAGTTATAATAATAATTTCAAATCCAGAAAATGATCAAATGTGAAAGAAAAGCAGAGGATGGTGGGGCTTTAGGAAAATTCCTTAGTTTGTTTTCATTTGATCTGCTTTATGAAATATAGAAAAGAAAACAATCTTTATGTAGCTATCATAATTTTGTTGTGTTTATATATATACATATATATATATAATATATATATAGGGATGGGCAGGGAAGACAAGGGAAGGGAAGGGGCAGTTCCCTTCTCCTGTAGCGAATCTTCCAGCAGGGCCATTTATGAGCCATACCCACAGTGACAGGCAGTCATCAGATGCCATTGCAAATAATATCAGTTGGAGTTGGGCATTGATGTTTCCACCTGTAATGAATAAATCCATGATCATCAGTGTTTTGACTATTGAGTAGCACATAAGGTTTCTTCTGCTGCTCTTTCCTCTCTGCCTGCCGAGTGAGTAGGTTCAGGGTGGGAGGGAGCACAACTGGAACAGCTAACATAAATTCATTAAAGAGTTTTCTAATGTCATATGACATCATGCTCAGAAAAAAAATCCCGGAGGGGAGTGTCTATGGTTTCCTTATTTGTCCTGCTTTTATCAGTATTCTATGTAATAAAACCATACAGCAAGCTGTTTGGTGCTGGAGCACAATGTCAGGAAGCTGTACTTCCTGGGTCAGCTCCTGACAGTCTCAATTCTCACATGTACTCCAGCTCTCTGAGAGGAAGATATGCTGAGAAGAAGCAGACTACATTTCCCAGAAGTCCTCAGTACTCCCCATGTGATTTCTGATTTTGGGTGATGGGCCAGAGCTCTCTGCCCTTCCGGGAAACCAGCATTGAGTGCCTGCTGATAAGGACTTGGACTCTATTTCTTTCCTCTCATTTTTGGTTTGTTCTATTTATTTTTCTTAATTATTCTGTATTATCTCTCATTCCTTTAAATAAATTAGTTACCTTGTCTCAAATTCTTTTTCCTATTTCCTTCCCCTTCTCCCATGGGGAGGGAGGAGTGTCATGTGATTAACTCTTAAAACTGCATCAGTATTTATTTTTCCAAGCCATTAGTATACATACAGAGGCTTGGCTTTGCTGGCTGTGACTGGATATTTGCCTGCCTATTGGAAATGGTGAATGAATTCTGTATTCTGATTTGCTTGTGCACACAGCTTTACTTCATCTATAAAACTCTTTTTATTTCAACATGTTTTTTTTCAGCTTTTACTCTTCCACTAATCTCCCTAATCTTGCTAAGCAAGGGACTGAATGTGGACAGGGTTAGTACATTACAGAGAAAACTTTCATGAAGAGGTACTGGCGGTTCCAGTGTGTGTGACCTCTTGAGTCCATAATACTTACATTACTTTACTTTAGTTCTGTTCTGCTGTCTTCTTCCAGACATAGAAAAGGAAGTTATGAAAGGCATGGAAGTTTTTTTTTTGTTTTTTGTTCTTTGCTTTTTTTCTCAAAAGATTGCACCATCACTCTCTTTTCTTGTAAGCAGAAGTGAAAATTAACATAGCCTTGGTTACACCTATGATAATTGTTAGCAAGCACACACTGTTTAATGTCAACAACTGCAAAACTGCTAGTCTATAATGATTACTGTTTTTCTTTCTTCACAGTTACAACTATTACATTGTGCATGATCCTTTATTTCTGTTAGCCTAACAAATGGATCAAAAAAATCAGACTAGTATTTTCTTTTAGGAGTAATAACCATCTCTATGAAAGGCAAGGGTAATTTGTAGAATAAAATGTCTCTGGCTTGTTAATTTTAACAAGAGGGATGAATCAGAACAGTTTTCTTCCTGTACATCTCTTTGGAGCCTGAATAAAGCCTTATTTTTAATATTGTTCTTATTTGGAAACATGAAAAGTTGCCAGTTGCCTGAGCTGTTCAGAAAAGACATCTTTATGATAAGTACAGATAATCACACAAACTGTAGTCTTTGAGAACAGTATTAATATAATACATGTCTGTTTAGACGTTATGGAAATTTTGTTTCAGGTGTTTTATTCTCAGCTCTAACAGCTCTGCAGGAGACTCAAAATTAAAAAAAAATACAGAAGTAAACAAGAATGCAATAAAGAAAATGAGAGAAACTGAACTTTGTTTATTTGTAAGAAGCAAGAGCATACCAATTGATAAAAGCTGCATGTTAACTCCTATAGATATACCGCAAGTTTGCAATTAGATTCAAAATGCTTGCTGAGAAAAATGGTTTGTTTTGTTCTTCCAAATAAGAAATTGCCAGCATTCATTTTCTTTTTCCTAGTTAACGATGTAATTTTTTTCTCTTATATAGTTTTTAATCTGATATGTTTGCTAAATTATGTACTGAAATGGGGTTGCTAAATACATTGTAAGAACAGACTGTGGCTAAGCAGCACATCCTGTTATGCAAACAAAGATGCAGAACTGAGCAGTTTGATACTAGACAAAACTGGTTCTCAGCCCTCAACTGTAACAAGGTTAAGAGTTGAGTGTGAGGAAGACATTGAGACCATCATCTCTGACCACCAGGAGGGGCTCCAAAGACCACCAAAAGGGCCACAGAGACATACTACGTGTGCCTGAAGAGGGAGTGGGATGATATGCTGATAGTTTTAGGACTCTTCCAGAATGTAATGAATATGCACAACCTATGCCTTTAAATATACAACTACTGCTTCCTTTGGTGTGCATGTTTGGTGGAGCAATCCCCCATGCACCCAGCACTGTAATAAAGGGAATACCTGCTTGACATAACTTGTTGGCGTGTCAAGTTACTTTGATGGATTTTCTCTGCTTCAATTGGCGAGCCAGGCAGGAGGATTCTCTGCTCAACTGTGGGACCCACTGAGAGGAGGACTCCTCGGGCCCTCCAGCGACTTGTCTAGGTGGGACTCCAGCTCTCAGGTGGATCACTGCAGGAGAAGACAAGATCCTCTGGAGAAAGGATTTGTTATTTGTGAGTCATTGTGCACATTTGTAAGTCGATTTGGGAGTGCTCAGCAACATACCGTGTATCAGCCCTAAAGGCATTGGGTGATTTAGCCACAGATTTGCCTGAAAATTAATGGCGATAAGGCCCTGGCATGGAAGACAATCAGGAGAATTGGTTGGAGGGAAGACATGGTTGAATTACGCGACAAGTGGTAACAATTACTATATGTCTGGACAAATTTTGGGGGGTTGGAGGAATTGTGATTGTCATCACTCTGATTTTAATTGTTGTTAAGTGTATTTGCTGTAAAAAAAAATGGCTTGTGGAAATCCAGTTGTAGTATAGATTAAATCCCACCTTGCTGAGGGATATTGGTTATGACTCTCACTCAGGGAATTCGGTGTTCCCGTGCCCTGGGGGAGTAGGTGGACTCTGTTACCCAGTAACTCCTAGCATTAGCATCAGAAGCCGGCTAAGGGTTTAAAATGGGGCAAGGAACCTCGAAGGATATACCTGGAAAGACTCCTCTGGGCTGTGTTTTGAGTCACTGGAAGGAAATTGCTGGAGAACCAGGAGGGATCCTAAATAAGAAAACTCTTATCAAATATTATAAACAGTGGTGGCTATTATACAAATTAGAAGATGGGGAATCCTGGGTTCTCGATGGACTTTAAACTATAACACCTTCTTAGAATTTATGTTGTTTCTGTGAAGAAAAAGTAAATGGGATGAGGTGGCGTACGCAGACATTTTTTTTAAGAAACCATCCAGAATGGCAAAAGGAATATGGTATGTATACGTCCCCACAAGATCCTTTTGTGTTAGCTCTGGAAAAGGAGGGAAAGAAGGGTAAGAAAGGAAAATTAAAGCGATGTTGCTCAGCCTGCAGTATTGGGGAAAGGTGTTTAAAGGAAAAGGAGGAAAAGGAAAGATTGCAGGATTATGTGAAGACTGCTAGAGGAAGCGTGAAGATTGCTAGAGGAAGCATGAAGAATTTATCAGAACAAGGAGGTGGATAAAACCCAGAAGCTGGGTAGATCAGTTGCCACCGCAATGGTCGCAGCGCTGCAAGATACTAAACAGAGGGATACTAATGGACCACTAAGGAAGAGTCAGTGTAAGAACTGTAGGGGGCAAGGACACTGGGAAGGAGAAGGCCCTGATTGAGAAGAAAGGGTTAAAAGCATCATGACTGAGGTAGAAACCTCCTGAAGGGGCCTGGAGGATTCACCCATAGCGGACCCCATGGTTAAAATTAAGCTAGGGGAACTGGGAAAGGAGGTGGAATTCTTAATAGACACAAGGGCTACATATTCGGTATTAAATCAAAATTTAATTAGAAATTATTTAAATTAAATTAGAACCAGTAGGAGAAAAATGTGTAATTGTAACAGGGGCAGTGGGAGAGACAGAAAAGGCTCTCTTCCTGAGACCATTTTTTGCTTGGAAAACAAATAGTTATACATGCATTCTTGAATTTGCCTAACTCCCAGAAACCATTAGGATGAGATTTGAGCAATTAGGAGCAGAAATAAAATTTCAAGAAGGCAAAATAGAATTTAAAGTGGGAGATGATGGGTTGATAAAACTCTTAAGTTTAGTTCACATTCAGGAAGAAGGGAAGGTGGGGGTACCAGCCTCTGTCTTGGAACAAGTATTCCCTGGTGTTTGGGCCTCAGGGTCACCAGGAAGAAGTAAGCGGGCACAGCCAGTGGTAGTGAAGGTTAAACCTGGGGCTACCCCAGACAAAATAAAGCAATATCCTCTGAAATTAGAGGATCAGAAAGGGGTAAAGATAACCACTGACAAATTTATTCAAGACAGATTATTGGTAGAATCTGAGTCAGAATACAATACACCATTACTGCCCATTAAAAAGCATAATGGGTAAGATTATAGGTTAGTTCAGGACCTCAGAGCAATAAGTAAGATTGCAGAAGATTTACACTCTGTAGCTGCAAACCCCTATACATTGCTGACGAGACTTAAGTCAAAATGTAAGTATTTTACAGTATTAGATCTGAAAGATGCTTTTTTCTGCCTCCCTTTGGCTGCAGAAAGTCAATTATTTGCATTCAAATGGGAAAACCCGAATTCAGAGAGAAAAACTCAGTTGACTTGGACAGTGTTACCCAAAGGATTCAAAAACAGTCCTACCATTTTTGGAAATCAACTAGCAAAGGAGTTGGAGGAGTGGGACCCTCCCTCTAGCAATGGAACTCTGCTCCAGTATGGAGATGATCATCTATTTGCAGCTGAGACTGAAGAGGAATGCTATCAGTGCTCAATTTCATGGAACTAAGCAGGTACAGAGTATCACTGCAGAAGGCTCAAATAGTACAGACTCAAGTAACCTATTTAAGTTACACGTTGTCAGGAGGACAGAGTGAATTAGGGAGGGGAAGACAGAAAGCAATATGTAAAACTCCCAAACCCATTACTGCGAAAGATTTGTGGACCTTCTTAGGGATGACAGGGTGGTGTCAATTATGGATTCATAATTATGGACTTTGGTAAAACCATTATACCAGTTGCTGAAAGAAAAACCAGCAAAACTGATTTGGAATAAAGAAGCAAGGAGAGCATTCCGAGAATTGAAGCAGAGACTGATGGAGGCTCTGGCCTTGGCACTCCCAGATGTGACCAAGCCATTTTTACTATTTTCCCATGAGAATAGCATCTTGGAGGATGCTGAGGTGACCTGGTTCGTGGATGGGAGCAGCTTTATACGACAAGGTCAGTGCAAAGCCAGGTATGCGGTTACCACCCATCAGGATAAAGTGGAAGTATGGTCTTTATGGACTTGAACATCTGCACAAAAAGCAGAAATTATTGCCCTGAGAAGAGTGCTTGAGGTGGCCAAAAGCAAAAAGACCTAAAATTTGGACCGACTCGAAGTATGCCTTTGATGTTGCACATGCTTGTGGGGCTATATGGAGAGAAAAAAGGACTGCTGACAACTCAAGGAAAAGGAATTAAACATACTTTTTGAGATTCTGAAGCTATTGGAAGAGGTCAGGAAACCAAAGGAGATTGCAGTAATGCGTTGCAGAGGTAATCAGAAAGGTAACACTGAACAAGAACAGGGAAATAATTTGGCAGACTAAGCAGCCATAAGGGCAGCAGAAGAAACAGCATCAGGATTATCCGTAGCTCCACAGAAGGGAGCAAGTAGTCTACTGAATGAGGTAAAGCCTGTGTATTCATGGGAAGATCGTAAGTCAATGCAAGATATAGAAATGGGCGTTGGTTTTACACACTACATGGAAAGCTGATAATTCCATATCAGCTCGCATGGCTCATTATAAAACAGGTACATAATGCAGTTCACTGGAGAATAGAACCTTTTTACAAGTACTTAGTTGAGAAAATTGACCTCCTTAATAATCATCATCATCATCATCTCATCATTATCTTAGAAATTCTATGTGGCTTTATGAATGCAAAAAAGATTTTAAAGTATGAATAGGATGAAATAAAGAAAATATATTTAGATGCATTTTGAATGCTCAGCTGTACTGAGGAACTTGAACTCCAGGAAAAGATAAATCAACAAAAGGTGTGTTTCCAGAAATCTTAATCATCCTAATTTTAAGTTACCTTTGGATTAACTACCTTAACAGTAACTCAGTTGTCCTGAGAAGTTTTAATAACGACATATTTTGTTTTCTAATCCCAAACTGTAGTTTTTAGACATTCAAAGATATCTAAGTGGTGTGAATATGATAGTTGGAGCTAAACCTGCTGCTACTTCGGTTTTAAATCACCTCAGGATTTTATTACGTTGGGAGAATTTTGAAGCAAACTTCTACAGAATGAGTCCTTTTCCTACTTCTGTCTTGAATATCCTGCATCTATCTGTCTCTAATACTTCTAATGTTTTGATTAGAATAAGAAGGGCTACTTTCTATAGTGAAACAATCAAATCCTTTGTTGTAAGTGCTGAAGCATAGGAATGAGAAGGATTTTTTTTTTTTTTAATTATACTTAACAAGAGAGATAACTATGTTGTATAATGTATTAGAGCTCTATCTTTAAAGTTTTGTTTTCCCATGTGATTGTATTTTCTTAAATCAGAAATAGCAATTTAGCTTTACCTGACTATATTCAGATTTTGTTCTTTATTCATGCACCTTTTTTCTCCCTGGAGAAATTCACCCAGTGGTATTCAGAAATACTGACACTCTAAGATATCAATTAATTTATTTTAATTTTTGGAAACTCAGTGCTGAATTAAATTGAGAAGAAACTCTTGAGTTGACAGGCTAATTATAATCAGGTCTGTGTCAACTAATTATAGACTAATTTACAGCAAAATAAACCAAGATATGATAAGATATAGAATCATAGAATCATAGAATTGCTCAGGTTGGAAAGGACCTTCAAGAACATCAAGTCCAACCGCAACCTAACCATACTGCTCTAACAACTCACCACTAAATCATGTCCCCAAGCACCACATCCAAACGGTTTTCAAACACATTCAGGGATGGTGACTCAACCACCTCCCTGGGGAGCCTGTTCCAGTGCTTAACAACCCTTTCTGGAAAGAAGCTTTTCCTGATATACAGCCTAAACCTCCCCTGGCACAACTTGAGGCCATTTCCCCTTGTCCTGTCACCTCTCACCAGTGAGAAGAGACCAGCCCCGCTCTCACTGCAATCACCTTTCAGGTATTTGAAGAGTGCAATGAGGTCTCCCCTCAGTCTCCTCTTCCCCAGACTAAACAGCCCCAGTGCCTTTAGTCGCTCTTCATAGGGCATATTCTCCAAGCCCTTCACCAGCCTTGTTGCCCTTCTTTGGACCTGCTCCAGCACCTCAATATCCCTTCTGTACTGAGGTGCCCAAAACTGAACACAGGACTCAAGGTGAGGCCTCACCAATGCCAAGTACAGGGGCAGGATGACTTCTCTAGTCCTGCTCACCACCCCGTTCCTGATACAATCCAGGATGCCATTGGCCTTCTTGGCCACCTGGGCACACTGCTGGCTCATATTCAGCCGACTGTCCATCAGCACACCAAGGTCCCTTTCCATCAGGCAGCTTTCCAGCCACTCCTCCCCAAGCCTGTAGGGTTGTCTGAGGTTGTTGTGACCAAAGTGCAGGACCCAACGCTTGGCCCTGTTGATTCTCATATGGTTTACCTTGGCCCATCAATGCAGTCTATCCAGGTCCCTCTGTGATATATATCTGATGGTCTTCTAGCTGTGATTGTATGTTCTTCATATATCTCAGAATGACCAAAAAGAGAGCTTATATTTCTTTGGGAAACAGTTCATTCCTCTGATTAAATAATAATAATAATAATAATAATAATAATAATAATACAATAAAAATTGAGACGGCTCTAAAATACAAAACACTAATAAATTCTTGATGACTTCTTTCTACTCAAAACAGATCTACACCACATATTCTTGAAAATATATATATATACTGTTGTCTTTGTACATATATGCTTCATGCCCAGCTCGAATTAAGCTTGGCTGCTGGGATTAAAGAGAACAAGAAACTCTTTTACAAATATATTAACAGTAAGAGGAGGACCAAGGAGAATCTCCATTCTTTACTGGACGCGGCTGGGAATGTGGCCACTGAGGACAATGAAAAGGCTGAGGTTCTCAATGCCTTTTTTACGTCTGTCTTTAAAAG
>NW_018364551.1:32225-34645 GCF_002078875.1 Numida meleagris | reverse complement strand
TGTTCAAGAAATGTTTAGATATAGCGTTGAGAGACCTGGTTTAGTGGGGTTATGTTGGTGGTAGGTGGATGGTTGGACTGGGTGATCTTGTAGGTCTTTTCCAACCTAGCTAATTCTATGATTCTAAGAGGAGGGCTAGGGAGCATCTCCATCCCTGTTGGACACAGAGGGGAACACAGTGACCAAGGATCAGGATAAAGCTGAGGTACTTAGTGACTTCTTTGCCTCAGTCTTTACTAGTAGGACTAGTTCCCTAGTCACACAGCCCCTTCTGCTGGAAGATAGGGATGGAGAATAGAATAGGCCCTACACAGTCCATGAGGAAATGGTTTTGGACCTGCTTCGAAAGCTGGACATTCACAAGTCCATAGCACCTTAGAGTACTGAGGGTGTTGTAGCACCTAAATCAAAGTAGTTTCTATAATGCAAATATGAGACATAATAAATTTAAAGTTATTTATTAACGTAAAACCTTGAAAGAATTGTATATTCAATATTCTGTGCATAGCAGACCACTCATCTACATTATTGTATTTATTATAGTACTCATCTGGTTAGTCTCTCTAGCAATCACTTTCATATAAAATGCCAAAAGTAAAAACATTTTTGTAACAGTGCCTGGTGCTACAAGCAACATGCACACAATCTGAATATAATACAGCTGCATAAATATTGCAAAATTTTTTTCCTATTAGAATATGACAAAACAAGGGAAAATAGCTGAAAATCTGGTGTGACTTTTGAATACATACTAAGCTGATTATATTTTAACAAATATATATTTATGTATTTATTTTTAAGTAGCATTGCCAGTGTTACTTCCCTGTTCCTTACCATTTTAATGATAGACTGTTCCTTTTTTATTTGTAAACCCTTCAACATCTTCATTTTTAAGTTCCAGCTGTGAATATGATTAAACAAATGGAGAAATTCCCATTTCACACACAAAAAATATATATGTATATATTTATGGAAAGTTTGTGATCACTGTTTCCACAATAGCTTACATTCAACCTTTGGGATTTGCATATAGTTAAGAGAGGATAATTAAATGTCCAGTTTCACACATATCCCTACATTTTCAAAGCCGTGATAAAACTTTTTGCTGGAAACTGCCAGTTCTCGATATTTTATGTCTTTTCCTTCCAGAATTATTAGTTGAGCTAGAACAGATTATTATTGTGCAGGTATACAGAGACAATAGATGCGAAGATTGCCAGGAGTCAGCCTGTCAACAAGGTTTATACAACCTGAAGAAGTAGAGCAGAATTGTGAAGAGTATACACATAAGAATTTATAAATTACTTCCAATGTCATTTTTGATTCAGCTCCCTAAGTATGAAGCTCCTTTCAGGTTCATCGTCTTGACAAAATCCTGATGCATTTTCCATGGAAAAAAAAAATAGAACAAATTTTAACAGAATGGAATGAAAATCCTTACAAATCATAAGAAATAATTTCCTTTGCATTTCTTATGACAGTATTTTCAGCTGTCCACATGACTTTCAGAAGTGTTTCTGTGGAGATCCAGTAAGGCTCACATGGAGGATATGTTTTATCAAAATAGTGCATTGAAGCTGTAGCTTCAGCAAAGTATATTCACTTATTATATTATAAATTTTACATAATTTGATCCAGTAATCTAATTGAAAACAGATTAATACACTTCAGTTTCAGTTGGTACTTCATTCGATCTTTCTGGTTTTACACATGAACAGGCAAAAAAAAAAAAAAGTTATTTCTTTCTCTCTATTTGCTCCATAGGAAACTTTCATGGCAATAACCTTAACTCTTAAGTCATCCAATGTTACAGAAGTCTCTTATCATTATATGATAATGATATATCAATATATCACAGAATTATATATTCTGTGATCCTGTAATCACAGAATGCTAAAGAAATAGTACTTGTGGCAAGATGCTCCTTTTTCTAGGTATGTCATTGGACCATAAGACAGTAAAATGCATATGTAGTATGCTTGCATAATCTACTTATACAAAAAATAAATCTGATTTATCATGTGATGTTTCTTAAAGGTTATAAATGGAGTATTCACAAGTGATTCTCAGCTGTGTTGACAGACTAATTTGCTTGTAAATGGCCTAGATAATGTACTCCTCAGGGACATGGTTATACTATTCACCAGACTACATCTGCAATTCATGGACTGGTAGCCCTCTGAAAACACACCTGGCACTCCTGCATTAGCTGGTCCAGTGATCAAGTATCATAGCCCTGTAAGCATAACTCCCCAACATTGCTGACTACTCAGCACCAGATATTCCGTTCGTAAACTGCACCCTGTTTGCAAGGACTAACACCTCGTCCCTGGCCATCCTGACGCGTGCACACACCAATATGATGAGCGGCAAAATGGAGTTTATTGCCCCGTTACTAAGTCTTATATATCCTTCCTTAT
>NW_018364551.1:0-30465 GCF_002078875.1 Numida meleagris | reverse complement strand
AAGGAGACGATTAGCACATTCCACAATGGCTTGCCCTTGAGAGTTACTGGGGATACCTGTGGTATGAGAAATTCCCCACAAGGCTAACTTCTCCTGTGTAGAGCGAAAAGTAAAGCAAGGGCCATTGCCAGTCTTAATTTAGCTAGGCAGGCTCATGACAGTAGTGTTGGACTTCGCATGCTGTATGGCCACAATAACAGAGGAGGAAGTATCTATTGTGACTGTAAAGACAAGTGTGCTGGCTGCTCTGTCAGCCATGGCATTCCTGATGGTAAAAAGGCTTGGCACGTCCGAGTAACTACAAATATGCAAAATAATTACAGCCCTTAATTCAAGCATTTGCACACTGACTGTCCGATCGATAAGGACAGCAGTTTTTCCAAGCATTGCTTGAATCCTGCCAAACCACTGCCCCTTGGCAGGTGTCTGATGATGCATGAACATCATACCTGAGGTCCGATCCCTTTAACTGATCATAAAAGAATTTCATGATTTGTGAAGGGATGCCCAACATGGGACTCAAACCCACAACCCTGGGATTAAGAGTCTCATGTTCTACCAACGGAGCTATCCCAGCACCTATTGACTTTCAGACATCCCACAGAGTGCTGACCCTGGGCATCTCCATGGGCAGAGACGTGGGTGGTGCAGTCCAGCCCTGCACTATCTCTGACCAATCCACATTCAGAGCACACCCATTGGTCCCGCCCCCTCGCGTCACCACCTTTTCCGATGTAACCCCTCCCTTGGGCGGACCAAGGGGCGCAAACGAACTGCCCCTTGATGGGTGGATACAGCCTTCACCGGTTTCCGCCCCTGAAACATTACTTAATGAAGGATACAACCACGGCTGCGAATACAGAGGAGGAGTCTCGGGAGTCTGCTGCGAGATGATTGGCGGAGACGACAGCGGGTGTTGCAACACGCCCCCTTCGCATTCCTCAGCAGTGACTGACATCGGGGGGCTGGCCAGCACCGATCCGCCACTTTGGTATTGTTCCGGGGGGAGGGATGGTGTCCGCGCCGCAGCGTTAGCTTTCCCCTCCTCCCTGGCTGCTCTGTTAGTTCCCTTATATGGCAGTGTTGTGCCACCTCCTCCCCCACCCTCATCTGGCAGGGCAGGATACAAATTCGGGTGGTCACGAGAGCTGCTACAAGAGCCACCCCTCCCCCACCCTCATCCGGCAGGGCAGGATACAAATTCCGGCGGGGGTAGGGAGGTGGGGATTCCTTCAGGGCAGCTGAGGCATTCAGATAAGGATTACCCAACGCCTGGGGCATTGTCCGTTGATGGATCCTGGGCTC
This sequence comes from Numida meleagris, assembly GCF_002078875.1. Taxonomy (NCBI): domain Eukaryota; kingdom Metazoa; phylum Chordata; class Aves; order Galliformes; family Numididae; genus Numida; species Numida meleagris. The sequence continues at coordinate 29,160 of NW_018364551.1, read as the reverse complement.
AAGCGGCGCCTCGGCAGGAGAACATCTTTGGCCATCTGTAGGGGAAGCGCAAACCCCCCGCACCTCCCCCCTTTCCATTTCCAAACTCCCACCCTGTCCCGCACAACCTGCAAGCCCCACCAATTTTTGTGCCATATACTGTGCTTCCTTATCCTCCTTGGCTGCCTTCAACGCCCCCAGGATGAGTCCCCAGTTTTTTAGCAGGTTCTTATCTTTCTTGGGCGAGGACATAACCCGTTGGGCGAGTTTCATAGTAAACGAATCTCACAACCCATTATTGAGCACTGCCTCCGGGGTTGCCAGGCAGCCCTCCTTTTCTAGCTGTGATAACACAGCAGCTATCTCCTTCTTAGAAGGGGCTGATTTACAGCAATAATCCTTACAAAACTGAAGCAGTACCTTAATAACTTGCTCCATGGCTGAAGTACTAAACGCCGAACCGGCCTTCTGTGGCGAACCTACTTCGAAACCACAGGCAAGTGCGATTCCCGCCTTCCACGCGTGGACACTCTTCACGCGTAGGCCAGGTGTCAGCCACACCACAACAGGGTGACGCAGTTCCACGCACGGGGCACCAAATGCTGACTACTCAGCACCAGATATTCCGTTCGTAAACTGCACCCTGTTTGCAAGGACTAACACCTAGTCCCTGGCCATCCTGACGCGTGCACACACCAATATGATGAGCGGCAAAATGGAGTTTATTGCCCCGTTACTAAGTCTTATATATCCTTCCTTATCTCCCTTATCTCTTTGTTCGCTTCGTCTACACCCACAACCTCTGGGGCAGGGGAGGTCCTAGCGCGTCCCATCCCGTACCTTCGGTTGCTGCCTACAACACAACATCAGTTTGGTGTAGGTCTCACTGGCTTGTGCAACAGTTATGCTTGATGGCCAATGAAGACATTGAACATCATGATTTAGTGGTGGGCTGTTAGAATTAGGGTAGTATGGTTAGGTTGTGATTGGACTTGATGATCTTGAAGGTCTTTTCCAACCTGACCAATTCTATGATTCTATGATTCTGTGATTCTATGATTCTATGATTCTATGACAGAGTATGAGAGTTCAACCTTTTCTGTTTTCAAGCTCATCAGATAAAGATTAATCATTAATGCTGTTTTGCCTTGACAAGTGGCACCTCAGGCCATCTTACAGTTATATTTTTTGAGTAAATTTGAATAAAATCACAAAAGGCATAGGGAGATCTAATATAAATCCTAGTGGAGACTAGGTGAAGAAATCCTTTACGTCTTTGGATGTGTATTTTTAATTTTCAAAAATTTTCCAAAATAATTCAAATATCTCAGCCCCAGAAAAGGGAAAGCAGGCATTATGAACTAAAGAAAATAGATTAATGTTTTGTCTTTATTTGAAAAGATAATGAAGTTAACTTAAAGAACTTACTGTTAAGAAATTATGTATTAATATAGTAAACCAAATTCTGGCATTCCTCCGTTACAGCTTTTAGCATTTTCTTCATTAAGGAAGAAATTTTGAAAAAAAAAAAAAAAAAAAAAAGAGTTCTCTTGGTCTATTGATCTAATTCTCTCATTTAATAGATTTGATGATCATATCTTGACAGTAACAGATGATTCTTAAGTACCTATAACCTAAGGAATATAATCAAGGAGATTAATAGACCATGCTAATTAAAACAATAAAATTAAAACCAATCTTACAGATTATTAAAAGAGCACAAAGCAGCAGACATGATATATTGCTCAACTGTTATTGCCACATATTAAATATTTCCAAGTAAAATAATTTCACATATAAAGAAAAATGATGCATCTTTCAACAAATCCTAATACTCCGTCTTCCAAATTCTGACAGGTTTTTTTTTTTTTTTTCATCAACAGAAGTAAGACATAGCATTTTCTCAAGTTAGAAAAAATAAAAAAAGAGAGAGAGAGAACTTATATCTGATTGCTTTAAGAGCTAGGATTATCTCAGTTTTTCAGTTCCTTGTTCTCAAAAGTTTTTGGCAAAATGAAATATTGTGGGGATTTTTAACAAGCTGATCATAATATAAAAGTTCTTTAATCCTATATGCACATTAAGAGACCACATTAAACAGCAAACATTATATTATATCATTATAGAGGGTCTTATGCTGCCAACAATTCCTTTACTGCCTTTCATTACAATGTTTCATAGATGCATAATTGTCAAGGAAAGTTTGACATTCAACAAAGAAATAGTTCCAAAATAAGCAGTGCTGCTAAAAATATATTCTCCTATCACACAATGAAGTTGAATGCGTGCATTGAGCTTTTCCAAGTTAGTCAGGAATAACTACAACAGCAAGGGAATAATACCTTACTCTACACAATGCATCATGTTTGAGCTAAGCTAGTGTTATCTGAATACAAGTCAGAGGGCTTTGGGAAGAATGTGACTGATCTTTCTTTCATAAACATAAATAGTAGATAGTGGTTGCTTAAAGCCAGAACCCTAATGTTTCTAATCAATCACCTGATGGATAAATAAGTGGATATTACAAAAGGAACAACATGAAGTCAATAAGCCCAAGTAAGCATTTGTCAAAGGAACAGGAACAGAGTCATGCCTTCCCAAACTCTAAGCTGGGTTGTAAATGCAGGTTTTGATCCCAAACATAGTTTTCCCTAATTTTACTTTACACAAAATATTTTTAATGTTCTAAATTATTTATTTTTATTGTCGTTATTCCCTTTGCATTTCTATCACATTTTTATTGTTTTAAATTTCAGAGTTTTGCAAACATTTTTGAAATAATTGCATGCAGTAATTCATTTTTATTTGACTTTGTTCATTTAAAACACTTTCTAGTTCTAATAAATGAAATAGTCAACTTTGCATTGGAAATCATTATTCTCAGTCTTTAAATGATTATATTCTCATCATCTTTAGTTATGTTATTGTTTGTTGTTTTTCAGAACAGCTGTAGATGTCTCGACTTGAGAAAAGCACATAGCACGGATATTCATCATACGTGTTTTAGGTCTTATTAGGACTTTAAGAGCTTTTATCAAGAATATCTAAAAAACTGATCAAAAGCTACCAGGACAAAACTGCATTTGGCACACTTTAGAAAGAGATGATGTTTCAAATGTTAGTATGTTATTTTACAAGAAAGCTACTACACACGTCACAATAACAAATGTCAATATTTGACATTTCAAAATGGTATAAGCTTGAAATTTTTACACTAAAGAGGGTTAAAAAAAAGTAGTATTTAACCATGAACTATAAAACAGTCATTGACCCAAATAAAAAGGAATTGCTATCAGCTTTCAATGCTGATTATCACTAATTTTATTCTTTACATTCAAAACAGGAACAAATTTAGGAAGAGTGAAAAACAGCTGACTTGGAGCATAACTTTAGGATTTACTGCTTCAGGTAAAATGAACACAATCAAGAAAATTAGCTTTCTCTAAGTGACTGAATTCCTTCTTTTCTGCATCCATTCTTATTTTTTTTTTCAATGATTAATATTTCTAAATGTTAGGTGAATAGATACAGAAAAATTCTGCTTACAGTAATCTCTGATGTGTCTTCATAAACTAACATAAAATACTGATTCAGAAATGTAAAATAATGACTATTCTTTTTTATGGGCATGCACAGGTATCTTGAATATAATTTTTGATGTGAAATTTATTTACAAATTTACAACAAAATTATTAATTTTATTTACTAATTGATTAATTTATTGGTGAGATTTTAGTTGTTGAAGTGGAATGCAATCTGAGATATTCTGAAGCTCTTAATAGAATCAAAGATTATTCCAAATTGTAAAAGACCAACATGGATCGCTGGGTTAAACTCCAAGGTCCACATGGTACTACCCAAAACTCAAACAAAATTTCTAAAAGCATTGTCCAAATGCCTCTTGAGCTCTGGCCAGCTCAGTGCCATAACCACTTCCCTGGGTAGCATGTTTTGGTGTCCAACCACCCCTTCAGTGAACTAAGTTTTCCTAATCTCCATTCCGACCCTCTCCTCTATGTCGTTTCCTCAGGTCCTATCACTGTCACTGGAAAGAATGCATCAATATCTACCCCTCCACTCCTCTCATGAGAAAACTGTAGGCCACTGTGAGACTTCCCCTCAATCTTCTCTAGGCTGAACAAACCAAGTAATTTCAGCCATTCCTCATAAATATTTCCCTTTTGATCCTTCATCATCTTTGTTGTCTACCTTTGGATGCTCTCTGTAAGATTTTTGACCGTTTTACTTTGTGGTGCTCAAAAATGCATACAGTGTTTGAGGTGTACATGCACAGAGCCAAGTGGGACATCTATTTCCTCAACTGACCTGCAGTGCTGTGCTTCATGCACCCCAGGGTACAGCTGGCTATTTTGTTGGTCAGGGTACACTGTTGATTCAGGTTGCCATCACCAAAATCCACAGATCCCTTTCTGCTCTCCAGCAACTTGTTCTCTGGTCTGTATGTATGTCCAGATTGCCCTGTCCATTATGCTGAATTCAGCATCTGCTCTTGTTCAGCTTCATGATTGGTCAGCCCTCCAACTTGTGAAGATCTCTGTGCAAGACCTCACTACTTCTGAGGGAACCGATAGCTCCTCCCAATTTAGAGTTGTTGGCAAACTTACATAGTGTACCTTTAAGTCCTGTCTTCATGTCCTTGATGAACAAATTAAAGAGAATTGGCCCTAAAATGGAGCACTTGGGAACCCCACTAGTGACTGGCTGCCAGCCTAATGTAACCTCTTTTACTATAACCCTTTGAGCCCAACTCATCAGTGTGTGCATCGTGTTTTTCTATCTGTACGTTGAATGTTTTGTGCAGTAGGATATTGTAAGAAACTGTGTTGAAAGTTTTGATGAAATCCAAAAAGATGATGCCAACTGTCTTGCCATGGTCAGCTAGGAAAGCAATCTTGTTATAAAAGAAGATTAAACAGGACTTCCTCCTCATGATCACATGCTGATTGCAACCAAGGACTGTGTTGTTTTTTGAGTGTTTTTCAATAACTCCCAGAATAATCTTCTCCATTATTTCATCAGGCACTGAAATGAGACTAACAGTTACAGACTTATAGTTACTACTGAAATTATAATTGCTACTGAAGGTGGCAAAAATCTCTGTATTTTCAATACATGTGTAGATGTGTTTGTATTAATTATCATCTAGATACTGACAGGCTTGTAATTATCAGGGTCTTCTTTCTTATCCTGCTTGAAAACTGGGACATTTTCCATTCTCCAGTTGACTGGGACCTCTCCAGATTCTTAAGGCCACTGAAGAATAATTGAGAGAGGTATTATGATGACATCAGACAGCTTTTTGAAACATGATATGAATCCCATCAGCCACCATAGACTTATATGCATCTGTCCTGATTTTGTCAGTATTCCATATCATTACATCATCCAGCAGGCTATCTAATGCTTAAGCACAGTACCAGGTGCACTTCCTGTGTGCTGTGCTTCTAGCAGTCTCAGTTATTTTCATGTGAGTTCCAGCTCTGGGAGATGTGATTTCTGATTCTGGGTGATGGTGTAAGGCTCCCATCCTTCTGGGAGGCCAGCCATGGGGGCCTGCCGATAAGGACTTGAACTCTCTCCTGTGGTTTTTTTTTTTTTTTTTTTTTGGTTTGTTTGTTTGTTTTGTTTTGTTTTGTTTTGTTGTTGTTCTTTGACTTATTATTACTAATTATTCTGTATTATCTCACATTACTTTTTAATAAACTGGTTTCTCCTATCTCAGTTGGGGTTTTCCTCTTCCTTCCCCCACTTCTCCCAAGAGAATGGAGGGGCTATAGCATGATTACCTCTTGAAACCATTACAGCATCCAACAGGAGTGGCAAATCTCACACAAGTTTTTAGCTGACTGGGAGTTTATTATTACCATAGTCACAGACCTTAAGGGACCCAAGGCCCATCACTGGTGTTGAAGACAGAGATGAAGACATCTTTGCTTTATCTGCATTCATATTTGTGACAAGACCAGCCTCATAAAGAAACCAACCAATGTTATCTTTGATTCTCCATATTTTAAAAAGATTTTTTTGTTGTTTCCCTCGGTACTGAACAGTTTTGACTCAAACTGAGTTTTGACCACACAGTTTTTCTCCCCATAATGTTTTAAGAGAATATAAATAACCATTCTGATGGTAAAGCATGTTTCTACTGTTTTAATAAATGTATGCCATGCAACATAAAGCAATGCACTGATCAACTCATCGTGTTTGACCTGACTCTACTGAGTAATAGTATGCTTGCAAGTCACCTTGCTACACTCTTCTAAATATTTTACAACATAATTGTCTTAGTTACTGTGTATCTGCTGAAAAGCAAACAGCAGGAGAAAATCAACATACATTTCATAAGTGGCTACTATAATTTCCTTGTCCATTATCATGTTCTGGGAATTTAATATAAAGTATATTTGGCTGTGTCACAACTCTTTCAGCCTCACATGTAAACCATGGAGAGTTTTGTGTGTAGCAAAACCAGCTGCCTCAGTAAGAGCATCTAACTTCTACACCAATTGGAAAAATACCAAATATGTGTGCTTGAGGCATAAGATCTCTGTGTAATTTCTGACATTTCATAGCTTTCCCAGAGATAAGTCTCAGCTTACTTAGCCAGTCTGTGCTAAATTCTATCCAGAGAAAATTTGCTGAGGTTTCACTCATCTCGTGTTAAATATACTCCATAAGGCAGAGAATGTGATTAGGTCAGTTATTTTCTGCATTGTGCATTTCCATATTTTCCAGAGATAAACAGGTGATCTAAACATCCATATGGAATTAAAGTATTTTTCTTATTCTGCAGTTTATACCCTCTAAAAGAAAAATGACAATGATTTCTGAGCTGGTTTGGCCCAGTTGCTTGACTAATGGGTCGGGGAGACACACAGACCCATGCCCTGGGAGAGGTGGAAGGGGGAAAAAGGAGAAAAGGTAGGGAGAGGGGCCTAAGGTCAAAACAGTGGCAACAAGCTTAAGGGAGAAAACTAATTTACTAAATATGATAGTGGAATCCAAGATAACTCAATATAATACAATATAATTGGAATTGAGGCTAATAAATAAAATGAGAGAATGAGTGCCCAAAACTGAAGGCCTTACTCTAACTCTGAAGGCGAGATGACTAGGGAGCACACACCACAGAGATGAGTAATTAAAGAAGGTCTATCTCTATGGCTCGCAAAGAGTTTTATCTTTCCCTCTAAAAAGAAAATGGAAATGGAGTAGTGAAATTCTTCTGGGATATTTAGTTCTTCTTCTCTTCTGAGAACCAAGTGCAGGGAAATATCGTCAATCCATAGAACTGAAGCATTAATTCTTTAACTCCCATTGCACTACATGATGTTATGATGTGGAATATTGATAAAAAAAAATCATAAAACCATGACAAACAAACATTGAATACACTATAAAGATGCAAATGAAAGTGTTCAAGCATTTCCCTGATTCTTGTAACCTTCAGGGGATACTAAGAAACTAAATTTTATTATACATACCAAAATAGATTTTCATTTTTAATTAGTGAGTTTCGGGGCTGCTGTAGTCAATAGGAAACCTATTTGAATGATTCGTGTCATTCCAAGGCAAGAGTCATTTTGAACAGCATGGCAATTCCAGAAATAGTTAATTGGAAATAAGCCACTCTTGTCTTCAGAATTGCTTTATAAGGATAATTAAGACACATTTCTGGCTCCAAACCAGTTACTTGGCTTTTCATTTTTTGTTTGTTATTGTTGTTGTCTTGTTTTCATTTATGTGATATGTTTCTTTTTTTTTTTCTTTTTTTTCACCACTATTTCCTTGAAGGAAAGCACACTGATTAATGCAAAATACAAAACATAAGTGCTTCATTATAGGATATTTGATAAAGTCTCTTAGAAGAAAATACAAAAAAAAAAAAAAAAGTTCCCTCATTTTTTTTTAATTTTACATGAAATAGAATTGTTTTTCATGACTTTAGGATGTCAAGTAATTGATTGCACCGTGATTCTTTTCTCTGAAACCAGCATGTCAAATATGATCTAACCAAATGTTTGCAATTAAGTATCCTGTATGTTTTCATAAGATTTTTTATTCCAACAAGTGCTAACATGTAATATTCTATTTCATGCTACTAGAGTTTTGCTTCCACTAACCATATTTCCATACTTCATTAATGTTAAAATTCTGGCAGACAAAAAAAAAAAAAAAAAAAAGATGAAAACTGAAACCTTAGTAATTTAAGAAAAAAAATATCCATAAGAAAGACAGACAAGCTTGATAAGACAAGAGTTAAGTCACTTTTCATTTATAAGTAGAAGGTTTTTGCTGCAAGAAAAATTTCTTTATTGTATTTACTCCACAAAGTCTTATGCATTTTTGACAACTTAATATTAGTAGCAGGGAAAACGTTGCGAAATATAAAAGATTTAAGTTAAAAATAAGCCAAATGGAATTCATCAAGTTGTGATTCAAGTCTTATAAGAGGATTATATACAATACTAAATCAGTACTAAATCAGGTGGAATCTAATCTGATGTTTGAAAAAGTGAAAAATATAAAATTGAAAGACTAATTCTGTAAATATTCAGATGGTTTTTTTTGAAAAAGCGGGGGAACTGACTTTCTTTTCTAGATAATCTGAAAGTGATAGGTGGCTAAAAGAAACAATAAACTCAGCCATATTTGAAATAACACCTTAAAATTGTCTGGATACAAAAGAGTTGGCCTAAAGCCATTTGATAAGTTTTTTCAATGTTAATTTGAAAAACCTATTTGAAGACTTCTGGTAGCAAATGCTGATTGGTTTCAAAATAGGGCTCTTAAAAACAAGCAGAAAATAAAACTTTGTAAGGAACCAGAATAAAACTAAATTGCCCTTAAACTAATAATATAAGCAATATAAAGATTTTTTTTAGCAGACAAATAGCCAGGATATTATTTAACAAGACATCTAACTAAGGCGATTAAAAACTATTCATTTTACTGTCAGGCTTTATACTGTAGTTTCTAGCAACACAGTTTTTTTCAGGAGTAGAGAAGAAGGGAACAAAAAGTTCTTGATTTGTTTTGAATCTTCCTAGTGCATTCCTAGGTGTCCATCATGATAGGAACAAAATGAGAATGCATGGAAACTGTTTATTATGGTATAGTTTATGTGAATTCTGTGACCAGTAGAACTTCACAAGTTTCTTAACTTAAAATTTAACCTGTCTCACTCTAAAAAGTAAGAGTAAAGTTTATGTTCTTTCTTGACAGAAGAATCAACTTCTCCAACAATCCCAGTGTTCTGCAATTATTTTATCTGGAATACCTTTTGGGAATTTAGGAGAAAAAATCCACTGCTCCGTGAGTTTTATATCTTTCTATTGATTCAAAGTGCTTTCTATAGTCACCCAAAAAACTGATGGTCACCTGAACTAAAAAATTAACTTTTGAAGGCCAAGCTAAGGTGACTCCTTGACCAGAGCGGAAATATCAAGATTCTCTGGTGATTCAGAAATATATTTTGTGGTTTCAGCCTAAACATGCACATACAGAATTTCCAAGGGTGATGCATTTTGCTTTTTCTCTAAGCACCTAGACTTTTGTTTTTGGGTATACTCAGAATCAATGATCACTGACAGAAACGATCAGTCCATATATTAAGCCTAACTTAAATAAAACCAGCCACAGACACTATTTTCCTCATGAAGTGTAGGGGAAATACCTGATTATGATATATTCAGAAGAGGAAGAGGATAATTTCCCTTTTGCCATCTGCATTATTGAAACAAACAAACAAACCAAAAAGTTCCAAAGCAACTTGTGCTGAGCAAGACAGGTGAAGGGGAAGAGGGAAAGGATTACGATTCTCCTATACTGTTCTGTCTCTCAGCTGTTCCCTATTCTAGCCTGCCAGCCATATATGAAATCTATATATGTATGGATTTCAAAACTTTCCTGTTCAGGGATCTGTAGACTTTGGATCGTTGGATTCATATGCCAAATGAGAATACATGCTTTGTGATTTTGTCCTTTGGTCCAGGCATTTAGATTCAACAAATTCTACTCTCCAACTTGTAGATAATTTTTTAACTGAACACAGTCTGCTAATATTGCCCAGGTTGACACAATAACCGAAATCTTAAAGTAGAAATATTGGATAAACAAAAAGTTTAGACAGATGAAGGATATCAGAAAAATTCAGCTCAATCATTGCTTTTAGTGACTATCAAAATTACAATTAGGATTCTATTCCAACAGCTGTATTTTAATATATTTTATACATACTGACATATGATCACAAAGTATTCAATGAGTCTCTGCCAATATTAGAGGAAAAATGAGGGGAAAAAAGAATTAAGATGAAGAATTCAAGACCAATTTCAAGTTATGGAAATAAGAATTCACCTTTATTACCTATTCTTAAAATGCCAAACACACTGCCATTTTCTTACAAAATCTAGATAAATCTTCTTCAAAGACATAGTGTAGCAAAAACAAAAGGTCTAGCATGACAGAATTGGATGCTTCTGCATCATTATGGAAATCCCAAAGCATTTCTATGGTAATCTCAAATGATAGCTTTCTTGCACATGATGCATACTGTAAAATGCGGGGTCTCACAGGTTGCTGTGCAAAATGGATTAACAAATGAAGAACTTCTGTTATAATATTCACAAACAAATGTTTAGTTGAGGAGAGAATAAGATATGTGCCAGGCTGAGATGGCATACATTATTAAGCAAGAGCATATGAAGACAGAACATATTATCATACTGTCCGACTTTTATGAAACTTAACTAAATGATAGTTTCATTGAGTTTAGTTCTTTAGGGTTTCAGCAGGTGTCTATTCCCCCCCAAAAGGTGAATATTTAATACAAAAGTAATTTAAGAAACATTAAATAAGAGGTATACTTCTTCTATTAACAAAGCCATGAAATTTGGCATCTTTTTACCAAAAATTGGGAAGAAACACATGTTGTATAATATGTCTAAGAGATTATAAAGTGCTTGTACATACAAAGAATAAAGACCAACAACAGACAGGATTATATGGATAGTTTATGTACACACATAGAAGCCAGTAATGTATGTCACAGATTATAGAAAAGAGCAAATACATCTTCTGTCTAATTCTTTTCATTTCCTTTGATGGCCATAATCATACAATTTAGGTCTTACAATAATTAGGCAAGCACCACCTGTGAGTGCAAAGAAGAATCTTAAATATATTCAGTTTTTTTTTTTCAACTCCACAGCTAGCTTCTGGAGTAATTATCATGTTGTATTTATGAATATCATGCTGAAGTATGTGATTAATTTCAAAAGCAATAAAAAGCACTCTTCAAAAGCGGTTTCACTACATTAAAGAATTTTCCAGCTATTGAGTGGTAGTAGGATATTACAAATAGCTTACTTACAAAACCTACTACTGCTTCTTGTAGACAATATAATTTTTCTGATGAAGGAGATATGATGACTTTGTTTACTCACTCCACTATTTTCTCTTTTTCCACTAGTATTTTTTTTGCCAGTAAATATTCCTTGGTACTTCATTCAGAATCTAAAGGAACCTTTCTGTACTGAACTTATTGCACTTCAGACCATGAAAATTTTCTGTTTGAGCATTTTTTTGACTTATCACAGCAACCCCCCACAGGGGTGCTACTTGATTACTGAACAGATGTAAAACACTAGAAAAGGAAAATGAACGGTTGTTGCTAGATACATACCGTTGTTGTTGCTTGCTACATATCATGCTAAATATTGGGCTAGCAGCCCTGAAACTGGGCAGAAGGCTGTTTTTTTTTTCTTCTTGAAGGTCAGCATACTAGACTAGGATAATATTTCAGTTTGAAATGCAACAACTAATAATAGGTTGGAGTTATATATTATGTTATTAAAGGTATTCACTCATGTTTATTCTTCAAAGGAAATATGCAGGACTATTTTATATTATTTTGAGAAGGACTTAAGTAAACACAGAGAATGTTTAACTATACAAAAGGTTGTAGTCTCAGTTCTTCAAGATTTCCATCATGAGATTCAACGTTGGTTGAACAATCTTATATTTTCATCACAACTGAACAAAAATTATATGCTTATGTGGGTAGTGAGAACATAAACTATAGGACAGAAGACATTACTGGATAGTAGAAACAAGTAACAGCATCTCCTCTGAAAAGTCTCTTCAGTTGCACTATATTCTTTTCCATGGACTCTTCTGTCTTGACCATTGTCTGAGTCAGGACTCCAAGAAGGATTATCTTGGCTCTGAATTTCAAGCGTTTCCAAATCCTAATTCAGTTGAGGTAAGCTTTTATTCCATTCATACAGTATTTTAAAAGACTACTATTAAAAACAACAACAAAACCTTTTTCTTATCCCTTAGGAAAATGTTGTGTTTTTCTCATTTTTCTGATTTCATTTCTCTTTGGAATTTTATTTTAGACTTGTTACATTGTATGCAATCTTTTCATATGGTTATCTTTCCAACATAAGAAAATCACTAATCATAAACCACAAAATAAATGAAAAATCATAAACCAAGCTAAACATTTACAAGGCAAATTCAGATTAACAAAACTTATTGATAATGGACAAAATGGAAAAGTGTTGGTAAATGTGCATAAAAGTTCAGTGAGTTCCTCGTTATACATTAACTTCATTTATTAACTGTCCTTGAAACACTTCAAATATACATCTTTAAACTTCTAAAAAAGTAAGAGTTCCCTTCCCTTCCCTTCCCTTCCCTTCCCTTCCCTTCCCTTCCAATTGTTATGTGGCAAAAAGTGGATATAATTTCAAATTCCTCTGAGGTGATTTCAAACTTTTATTCCCAAAATATGTGAAACAGAAAATGATAAGTAAATTAAAGGAGAAGTTATGTTTCAGGCATTCATTACTGCCAGCCTAGAAGTCAATTAACAGCATAATAATTTCTGTCCCAGCTTCTACTCCGAGGTCCTTTATAGCCTCAAATATCAAGGAAAAACCACACTCTGAGATTACTTAAATTGCTAATACTTTTCCACAAGTGTTTACATAAGCAGGCTGTAGTGGAAATGTTAAGTCACTGCTTGAAACAGTGATTGAGCACCTGGTAGGAAGGCAGGGCCAACCTGGGGGAGCTCATGTGCATGCAACATAAAACTGTACCACTATATTTATGATCACTCACTTTGTCCATTCTGACTTACTGGAGGCATTAGGAAAGGCAGTAGATTCATTGACGACCTATCTCTATCTACAAGAGAAAGGGTGGGCTATGAACCCACAGAATGTGCAAGGATCAGGCCTGATCAGTGAAATTCCCGGGTGTAGTTTGATTAGGAAAGACCAAAGTACTACCCAGTACAATAATAGATAAGGTTCAGGTGTTCCCAGTCCGTGCCACGACAAGGCAGCTGCCAGAATTCTTGAGTATATTGGAATACTGGCATTCCTTCATACCCCAACTAGCATAGCTGCTGAGACCTTTATATAGACTCACAAAGAAATGCCAAAAATGGTACCGGGGGAGAATGGAACAAGAGGCCTTCCAGCAAGCAAAACTAGTTATTAAACAGGCCCAGCTATTGAATATATTTATTTGATCCCACCCTTCCAGCCAAACTAGATGTCCACGTAACTAAGGATGGGTTCAGCTGGGGCATATGGCAGTGCCAGAATTCTGTCTGAATCCCAGCTGGGTTCTGGTCTCAGGTCTGTCATAGAGCAGATAAGAGGTACAGTATAATTGAAAAACAGTTATTGGCTGCCTACTTCATGTTACAGGCAGTAGAGCCAATAACCCAAACAGCTGAAGTTATATTTAGGATGGCCTTGCCGATTCAGGGGTGGGTAAAATATCTGACCTACCTTCCTAAGACAGGGGTGGCCCAAGCACAGACAATGGCGCGATGGGTTGTCGGTCTCAGCCAGAGGAGTAGTCTGTCTTTGACTACTGAAAGAGCTTCAGAAGATCCTAAGCCTGGTGATGTACCACTGTGACATGCCAGAAGAGACAAGGTCATTCCACTGGAAAAAAGTCCATTTCAGGAAGAGAAATATCTCATTCCTGAAGATGCCTGGTATATAGGTGGGTCCAGCAAGGGTAATTCAAGCAAGTGGAGAGCAGTGGCATGCCATCTCTCCACTGAAACCATCCGGTTAGAAGAGGGGGATGGTCAGAGTAGCCAATGGGCAGAACTATTAGGTGTGTGGATGGTTATAACCAAGGAACCCAGTAACGGTATCCTGAATATCTGCACAGATAGTTGAGCTGTGTACCAGGCACTTAATCTTTGGATTGCATGGTGGGCCATCCAGCAATGGGCTATTTACTCCTGACTAATCTGGAGCAGAGATATGTGGTTAGACATATGAAATGTGGTTAAACATAGGACCATACATGTCTACCAAGTTTCTGGAAACCAGCCTCTACAATCGCTGGGAAACAATGAAACCAACACACTGGGTCAAGTCTGATGGATTGTAGATTACCATCTGAGAACATCTCCCACTGGTTACAGCAGAAACTGTGGCATGCCAGACAAAAGACAATGAGGGCAGCTGCTATAGCATGGGGGCTGCCCATACAACTGTTTGACATCATCCAGGCCTGCTGAGACTGTGATGCCTGCTCCAAGATGAGACCAAGACCACTGCCCGAAACAACAGCCCATCTTGCTAGAGGACACAATCCCCTCTAGCAATGGCAGGTTGATTACATTGGGCCCCTTCCTCAGTCTGAGGAACACCTGAAGTCATCAAGAGAGGCCAAGAGACTCATTTCACTGGCACAATGGTACAATGCTGGGCAGAAGAAAGCAACATTGAGTGGTGATTCCACCTGCCATATAATCTTACAGGGACAGGCCTCACTGAATGTTATAATGGTATTCTTAAGGCTGCTCTGAATACAGACTCTCAACCCCTGCAGGGGTAGACAAAGAGACTCTGTGAAACCCTGTGGCACCTGAATGAAAGGCCTAGAGATGGCAAACCCAGTGCCCTGAGGATGCTACAGACAACATAGGCCTCCAAATTATGGGCACTGATAATTGGGTAAGAATTGGGCAGTGAATATAATCTTCTGCTCCCTGCCCCTGAGGACCTAGAACCAGGTACCCATAAAATAGAATGACCTTAGAAGGCGCAAATAGGACGAAAGTGTTGTGGCCTACTTGCACCTTGGGGGAGATAATTGGAGGTTGGGGGATCAGTATTCCCTTATGTAATAGGTACATGGCCTGCAAACATCATGGTCAACACTCCAGTTTTCATTGCTAAGGGGACTTTAATCATGTCCCTGTGGCAAATCAGGACACCCCCTCCCCCCCCCTTTGGTACCCAATATAGTTATGCAGCCTCAGATATCAGGCCAAAGGGGTATGGTACAGATGGCTCAGACATGCACCAGTGCAAGCCAGAGTGTTGACCCAGAACAGGAACATGGCCTGTATCTTGCCATGGAGGGTGGACCTTCCCCTTCTTGTACCTCTGGAACAGCTATACCACTCCCCATGGGTCTCTTTGAGTCCACAGGATCACTGGGACGAGTAACATGGCAACAAGATGCTTCAGTGTCACTGTAAGATCAGCATGACACCTGGTGGTGTACTATATGGGACTGATAGAATGCAAGCCAAACCTTCCCTGGTCCAAGCAACTAATGGAAAGAGCTTACCTTTAACCTCAATCATTAGTTCACACCATGAAGGGGTGAAGTGTAGAGTGAATGCTAAGTCACAGCTTGAAACAGTGATTGAGTACCTGGTAGGAAGGCAGAGCCAACCCAAGGGAGCTCAGGTGCATGCAATGCACCTGAATGACCAGAAGGGGTGGAGCCAGGATCCACCCCTTCCCATGCCTTCTTGAAGGGTTGGCATTGAAGGCAAGGGTATCTCTCTGGAGATCCCTGCTTACCTGGGGCCTCTCAAAGGTAAGCATTTTCTTTCCCTTATTTTTGTGCTTGCTGCTATTGTGTTTGAGTGAATCCTCGCTTGCTACAGTGTGGGATCTTGATGCTCTGCTGTCATTGTTGTGCTTCCCATCACATTACACAGGCCAAAGCCTCTCTTTAAGGGTGGTTTCCAGAAGAAAGGCATCTAAGTGCATTCATATTTTACATTTCCTTTTTTAACAAAATTTTGTTGTAGACCTCAGTAGTGGTTGAACATTATAACTGAGGTGTACTGAAAATTGTTGTCTCTACTGAGACTGTAGTCTGCAGCCAGTCAGTCTGACTACACTTGCTACACACACTTGATTTGCTAACAACTCATTTATTTCACTTTACAGGACCTAAGATACAGGCCTTCAGATATTTTCAAATAATATTTTGTCTCAGAAAAATCACTTCTTAAAAGAGCACACAGTTTGTAAGCATATAAATGCCTTCATTTACTCTTTAAAATATACAACTGTATAAAAATATCTTCCCCTAATATTTGTGCTTCTGAGATGCCAAGACACTTTCACTGTTAGCTCACTGTTTCTTTATACCATTTATTTATTTGTATTTGCGTGTTGCCGCTTTTCAGTCCATACAGAGATCATAAACTTAGGGGTTTATTCTCTTCTTATTTTATTGAGCAGAGTCCTGTCTTGATAACCAACTAGAACTTCCAAAGTAGTAATAAGAGTAATTTGCCTTATTATATGTGTGTCTGTTGACAATGTCTCACTCAATTTTTAAATTTTCTCTCAACAACATCTTTAGTTCATAAATATAAGATAGTAAGTATCAACTGAAAAGCATTCAGTGAATAAAACTAATTCATATCATGTTTTTCTTTCATTTTATAGGGTTTTAAAAATAAAAAAATGTAAAGGTAGAGTAACTGATGTAAGTATATAAACAAATATAACGTATATATAATTTTATACATAATTTTAAAAAAAGTTAAAAGGTTCTGTCATTCTGGTATTCTTAAAACTTTTAGTATCTTTGACTCTCTGTCCCATTTGATTTTGGAGTCATTTTGTATACACAAAGTTTATTATATGAGAAACACAGTAAGAAAGTCTTGAAGAGAGACAATATTGTCTAACTTTGTTCAGCTAGAATAATCCTTCATTTTAGTCACAGGGAAAGAGAAGTTAACAATAAAAAGCAAAACCATACTATAATACTATATACCATAAAATAGTATATATATACCATAAAATACTACATATATATATACACACCATACTATAAAAACTTTACTGTAATTCTACAGTCCATTGAGTATAGTTTTACTCAGAAATATGTGTTTTAGTTTCAGCATCCATTTCTTTGGTCTTGCCTTGGAAAACAGAATATCTAGCTGCTTTTTATAGGTAGTTGAATTATTTCACCACCCTGATTATTAACAATGGTCAATTTATTCAGTGAACATAGTGTAAGTATAGTTAACTAGGCTCAGTCCAAATTTACTCATTAGCTATGTTTGTTTTCTCTGACAATTTTAGTTTCACAGGAGCCAAAAGTAAAAAATACATCATCTTCCTGTTGTCTTACCAACTGGAATTCTCGTTGCTTAGTTTCTGATGTTTCCTTCCTAGAACTATTTCATTCACAACCTGATTTCCATTCTTGTTCCTGAATGCCTGGAGAACCTGTTGCTTATCTGGGATTACACAGAGGTCTTAAAGTAGCTGTTCTACCTCTTTGCTTATAGCATATGAGAGACATTGATGCTTGTGGCCTATGCAGGCAGGCTGATGCATATACAGGTGGAAAAATGCAAGCTGAACTGAATGATGGCCTAGATGAATCTGGAAATTTCAGCAAACCCTGGGAAAAAGAGTAAAAAAGGTATATATTTTTCTAAGTGAATGAAATAATTATGCATTTTGTCCAAGGCAAAATTAAATATTTTATTTAATGGGTAAAAAATAATGCATTTTAATAGAGACACTTTCTTTACATATAAATGATTAATATTACATATTTGTTCCAGTGTCCACCAGAGCCAAATACTTTGGTGGTCAGGCCATCAAATTCACACAGATCAATACACTCAACTGCTTATTTCCTCCCCCTGGCGACCGGTCACGAGTGGTGTTCCCCAGGGGTTGGTGCTGGGGCCTGTCCTCTTCAATATCTTTATTGATGACCTGGATGAGGGCATTGAGAGCACCCTCAGTAAGTTTGCAGACGACACCAAGCTGGCAGGAAGTGTCGATCTGCCTGGGGTAGAGAGGCCCTACAGAGAGATCCGGACAGGCTGGATCTCTGGGCTGAAGCCAGCGGGATGAGGTTCAACAAGACCAAGTGCCGGGTCCTGCACTTTGGGCACAACAACCCCAGGCAACGCTACAGGCTTGGGGCAGAGTGGCTGGAAAGTTGTGTGGAGGAAATGGACCTAGGGGTATTAGTCGACGCTCGGCTGAGCATGAGCCAGCAGTGTGCCCAGGTGGCCAAGAAGGCCAATGGCATCCTGGCTTGTATCAGAAATAGTGTTGCCAGTAGGAGTAGGGAAGTCATTCTCCCTCTGTACTCAGCCCTAGTGAGGCCCCACCTCGAGTACTGTGTCCAGTTTTGGGCCCCTCACTGCAAGAAAGACATTGAGGCCCTGGAGCGTGTTCAGAGGAGGGCGACGAAGCTGGTGAGGGGTCTGGAGCACAGGCCTTATGAGGAGCGGCTGAGGGAGCTGGGATTGTTCAGTCTGGAGAAGAGGAGGCTCAGGGGAGACCTCATCGCTCTTTGTAACTACCTGAAGGGAGGTTGTAGTGAGCTGGGGCTCAGCCTCTTCTCTCTTGTAACTAGTGACAGGACGAGGGGGAATGGCTTCAAGTTGCGCCAGGGGAGATTTAGGCTGGACATTAGGAAATACTACTTTTCTGAAAGAGTGGTCAGGCACTGGAACAGGCTGCCCAGGGAGGTGGTTGAGTCACCGTCCCTGGAGATGTTCAAGAAACGTTTAGATATAGCGTTGGGAGACCTGGTTTAGTGGGGTTATGTTGGTGGTAGGTGGATGGTTGGACTAGGTGATCTTGTAGGTCTTTTCCAACCTAGCTAATTCTATGATTCTATGATTCTATGAAAAAGACCTACAAGATCATTCAGTCCAACCGTCTATTTATGACCAATAGTTCGCACTAAACAATGTCCCTCAATGCAACATCTAAACGTTTTTTGAACACCTGATAGAACCACAGTGGGATGGTTGAATTTTTCCTAGGAAGTAATTCATACTGATGTTCAACTACTGCAGTCCATTTTTGTTTTTTCTAACCACTTATTTCCACTTCTTTTCACTTTTACACTCCTGTGCACTTTTTACTTATTTTTACTTCTTGCAATGCAAGCAATCTGCACTTAGCTCCAGTCATGTGCCAGTGTTACTATTTGCTTGCCCTGCTGTTGGACTATGTAGCTTCTTCTCTGAGATGGACAGAATTAATCTCTATTTTATTGAAACAAAGAATCTTTGTCTGTGTGCTCTCTTAAAAAAAAAAAAAATGTATGATTGCATATTCCAGCCTGACCTACTTTCAGCTGTATAAAGTTGCAACTAGATATTCAGCTCAAAAAATTGATCATTACTCTATATTAGACTTTTATCAGATCTATCTTACCAGAGATAATACCTCTTGCTTCACAATCACACCTTATTCATGTAATTGCTTTATGCCAGTACATACATTCATGATCAACTGTTTTCAAGGATAAAGTATAGAAAGAGTAAAATTTGATCAAAAGTCTCTGACAACCACCTTGAGAACTCACTAAGAACTGCAACTACTTCCACCAAACCAGACTGATGCATTAGTTTCACAAAAAACAAGGTCAAATATTCCACTAGCTTTATGTTTTTGTTGCTTTTTTTAATAAAAAAAATATATATAAATATATATAAATAAATTTTGTTATTTCAGTACATTAACTATTTTACTGTATATTTTATATGCAACTCAAAACAATTCCTCTCAGTCAGTGCATCACTGTCAAGCTAAAATGTTTGACACCTACAGATTATTCTATACCAGGTGACATCATGCAGGGGGTTATAAGGCTGTGGAAAGTTGTCTGTGCAGCAGCCGCTGGTCAGTGGTTGCTGAGCTTTGGTTGGCAGGTGGTGGGTAGCTGTATTGTTACTGAGTTTCAGTCAGCAAGTAATTGCATTTTGGTTATAAGAGCTGTTCTGAAAGTAATACCTCCTATTTTATTGTGTTGGCCCATGGCATCAGAGGAAGATGTTGGTGGTATGGCATTTGAGGTTGAGGCTTCCCTCCAGTATTCCATTAAATCTTTTTCTTGTGTGACAGCTCGCCGCAAAGAGGAAGTCTGACAAAATAGTGTCTTACATGGAAGCATATATGAAACAAAGCTATGTAATTTAATTTCTTCACTTGGGAAAATGTGTGTTCTTTGACATTCATCAGCACTTGCTGGAAGCTGATGGAAACCAAACAGTGGATGTGAGCACAGAGAGGCTGTGGGTGGTGTGTTTCATCAGCAGGAACAGTGAGAGTGGATCACCTCAAATGGTGACAATTTTTTCAAGCATGGCATGCTTTTGTACATCACTAGTGAAAATGAATAACTAATGATGATGACTATCTTGAAAAACAGTTTTCTGTGTCTGAAAATTTGCTCTATCAAATAGTGTTATTATATTCTTTGTATCTGTTGTAGTTTCCACAAAAATAAATATGAGGCATTGCTTTTGGAGAAACCTGTGTATATTGTTATCGCTGTGTGTTTGTTTATATTTTCCTCTTCTGTCTTAGTAAACAGTTTTTATTTTAACCCATAAGTTCTATTTTGTTTCCAATTCTCTCCCTCACCCCATTTGGGATGGAAGAGAGTGAATGGCTATATGGTGTTTAGCTGCCTGTCAGGTTAAACAACAATACAGCCAAAGGAAACAACCGTTAGAAAATGAATCTTGGTATGCAGCTTTAAATTTTTCAGTCCTTCAGTTAGCATCCAGATAAACCTGCAGCAGAAATAGATGTTATTCTAATTAGTATTACTAGGATCTTTCAAAAGTTTACCTGAGGAGTACATGAAAATTACTATAGGATCTGATATTACATCTTTAAGGAAAAGGAAATCTGAACAGTGAGCCCTGAACAATGTTTGCAGCATGCCAGTAGGCTCTCCTCTAAGAATACTGGAAAGTGAAGGAAGACAGTAAGTAGAACATAATGACACAGTTACACAAACAAGTCTTACATCTTTAACAAGTTACATATAATTTATGCTGAAAAAATTATATATGTGATGTCCCCATTAACGAGGTGCTTTCCGCCAGGGGCTAGCAATCTCCCCTTGCTAGGGCCATTGCAACACAGACACCAATATGAGGATGCAGCAAATGGCATTTATTGGGGTCGTAAAAGCCTTTAAGTACATCTTTGTTAACACTGATAACATCTGTACATGCGTCATTCTACCAATCCATGGTTTAGTCACGTATCCTTTGTCCAATCATTCTTACGGCACACGCTGTACATGAGATGCTGAGTCAGTGTGACTGCTCCTGGTTGGTGGGCGGGATTGCTTAATACTTGGTGAGCAACTTGCTTTCGGTTACAATTATCCGTCCTTCGTGCCCACGTGTTTTCCTTAGATACGTCCTTCTAAGTTGTTTGCCGTCTCTCCGAGGACAGTTCATCCTTGCCCGTTACAGCATGGGGGAGGCCTACATCCCGTTACATCTCGAGTCCCCGCTAACGCCTAATACAACATATATGCTATGACTAAAGAACCGTGCAGGTGAGTAGATATAGCCAATTGCCACAACGTGACTTGAATAAGAATCTATGCGCTAAGGTTGCTTAATGTCATCGTCTGTGACTGTGTTTGCTTTTTAAAATACTTTGCTTTCAATGCTACAGGAAAAGTAGTATACTAACATCAGATTGGCTAAAGAAGAGGAACTATTTTAGAAAAGGATTTACTTATTCAGGTTTCAAGGAAATGTACAAATGCATGCAAGCAAGTAATGTTTAAATGTTTAGTTTTAAAATCTAATCACTAAAGAATAATTTAAACATCAAGTTCTAGCTCACATAAACTCCTTTTTACAAAATTTTCTCAACATCTATGAAACGCACTTTTAATTTTAATTTGGAGACAAAAACACGAACACTTCTTCTATTCCTTGACTTCTTCCGTTGTTGAATGAATACCATGCAACACTGCTTCCTCCTGTTGTTTTATATTTTCCTGTTTCCTTTGTTTGTTTGTTTTTCTTCAAGGGATTATAACTATTATTGGTTAATGTTCTTCCTCTACATGCACATATTTATTATTCCTTTTGTTCCATTTCAAAGATTCCTTTAGCATGTCAGTGATGGAGGCCCTGGGCCTGGGTGCAGCCCTTCAGATGGGGCCATACATGGACAGAGTAGAAGGGGACAATCACCTCCCTCTCCCAGCTAGCCACTCCTCTTCTGATGCAACCGAGGGCACTGTTGGCCTTCTGGGATGCAAGTAGGCCCTGCTGTCTCTTGTCCAGATTTTCATCCTCCAGGACACACAAGTCCTTCTCCACAGGGATGCTCTTAAGGTGTTCTCCCAGTCTATACACATATCTGGAATTGTCCTGATCCAAGTACAACATCCTGCACTTGGCCTTATTGAACATCATTAGGTTTGTGTTGTCCCACTTTCCAAGCCAGATCCCTCTGCATGGCATCCCTCCCCTCTATTGTATCAACTTTACCACTCAGCTTGGTGTTGTCATCTGCAAACTTGGTCAAGGATCAAGGGTGCACTCAATCCCATCAGCTATATCACTGATAAATATGTTAAAGAGTACCAATTCCAAGATGGACATCTGGGGGACATTACCTGTGACCAGCCTTCACCTGGACATAGAGGTATTGACAACAACCCTCTGACTGTGACCATTGAACAAATTCTTTATCTGCCAAATAGTCCAGCCTTCAAATCTGTGTCTTTCCAACTTAGAGATAAGGCAGTGGTGTGGGACTGTGCCAAAGATCTTGTACAAGTCCAGGAAGATGACATCTGTTGCCCTACCTTTGTCCACTGAAACCATCACTCTATCTTATAAGAGTATTGCTTACATTGGCAAACAAATTTCTCTTTGCCTATTTTGTTCTTCACCTTAATTCACATTGTATCTTTCTAATTGCAGTAAGAACTTCAGTTTGAATTATAGTTAAGTTGCAATGTATTTACATGAAATAAATGTCAGTTTGCTCATTTCAAATTCAATAATGCTGTAACTGTAAATATTTTTACCCTAATTATATTCCCATCCCTCCAGGGTTTTTTTGTTTTGTTTTATTTTGTTTTATTTTCTTTGCTTTTTTCACTTAATAAATGTAACAATGAATTTTTAAAAAAATGAACAAGGAAGATATGGTGCTTTCTTCTCTTTGTACCCAAGATTGGGCAATATAGAGTAAGAATTATATACACTTTTCATATATTTATATATATATTGAAACCCATGGGAAATCATCTAAATACCTGTAAGGATTTACATTCTTTACAGTGGTGCAGTGGTGCAATTTTTTCCACATGGAAGAATTCAATTACACATTTTTGCTTCATATGCATTTCCATGTTTGACACAGCTTTGCCAAACTGTCCCTCTGCTGCCATCTGTTGCACAGCAACAAAATGTAATATAATATGTCAGGGAGGCTTATTCTCTACTGCCATACCACCAACACCTGCCTCAGATGCTGTGGGCTGACATAATAAAATAGGAGGCATTACTTTCGGAGCAGCTATTGTATATTCCTGAATAGCTCTGTCTAGCTGGAAATTTGGTTTGATGAAACTCTAAAACTCAAAACTCTTGCCAGCCTAGAGAAATTAAAGATTCTGATACTTACACTGAGGGACGTATGACAATGTAAGTCCTTTTGTATTTTCTAAATGTATCTTTTTTATTTTCCCTTGCAGTCTTTGTTAGAACCTCCACTGAATTAAGTAGCAGCATCATTTCTTTAAAACACTTTTCTTTATGAACTTAGATAAAACTAACCAGGCTGAACAGTCCCAAGAGTCTCAGTCTTTCCTCATAAGAGAGTTGCTCCAAGCCCCTGATCTTTCAAGTGGCCTTCTACTGGACTCTCTCTAGAAGATCCCTGTCTTTTTTGAGCTGAGGAGAACAGAACTGGACACAATATTCCAGATGTGGCCTCATCAGGGCAGAGTAGAAGGGGAGGATCACCTCCCTTGATCTGCTGGCCACATTCTTTCCAATGCACGCCAGGATACCATTGGACTTTCTAGGCCACAAGAGTGCACTACTGGCTCATGGCCAATCAGTTGTCCATAAGGACCCCTAGGTCCTTCACCACAGAGCTCCTTTCCAGGAAGTCAGCCCTAACCTACACTGATATATGCAGTTATTACTTCTCAGGTGCAAAACTCTACACTTGCTGTAGTTGAAACAAATCAGGCTCCTCTCTGCTAAACTCATGAGTCTGTTCAGGTCTTGTTGAATGACACCACCACTTTCTGGTATGTCAGCCACTCCTCTCAGCTTCATGTTATTAGCAAAAGTACTTAGAGTGGACTCTATCCTGTCATCGAGATCATTGATGAAGATGCTGAACAAGACTGAGCCCAGTACTGATCCCTGGGGAACACCACTAGTTATAGGCCTCTGACTAGACTTTGCACTGTTGATCACAACCCTCTGAGCTCTGCCAGTCAATCACTTTTCAATCCATCTCACCATCTGCTCACCTGCAACAAAATTCCTGAGCTTCATTAAAAGAATGCAGTGGAAGATAGTGTCAAACATCTTGCTGAAGTCAAAGTACATAGCAGCCACTGCTGTCCCTTCATCTGTCCAGTCAGTGATGATGTCATAAAATGTGAAAGGAATAATTATAGACTAAATATAGCACAAATCTATATTCTAGATTTGCATGTGAAATTTGTTCTACAAACAGGAGAATGTTTTCCTCCTCTCACTACAGCTTATGAACTTGGAGAACTGAGCATATCAAATTCACTTATAAATTAGAGCAGAAATTTGAAATTTAGTCTATCAGTGCTAGATCATGGTCAAATGACAGAGCAAAGAAAAAAATGTTGATTATATTATTACCCAATAATAAATATATCATTTGAGAACACTGATCAGAATCCATTCATAATGATGTAAGTAATTACTGGGTTATAAATTAGTACCTTATACCTCTCCGTTTAGAGTTGTTTAATTCAGCCAACTTCATTCTTCTGTCTAACAGAAAAATAACAATGGCAGGCAAAAATTGTAATGGTCAGGACTTATGTATCCTTTGCAATTTTAGTAATATATTTTCAAATCTTCCAGATTATCCATTTCCGTTACATACACTTCATAAATGTCATTGCCTTTTAAGTTTCATTACTAATTGAAATCAATCAGAAAATCATTAAAAAAAAAAAAGTCTGTGTTTTCCTGAGAAAGCCAGAAATTTGTGGTGACATCTGGGATATGGTTTTAGAAAGGGAAGAAAAGTTGGGTTATTGACACTGAGTACAAGAAACATGATATGTGAAGGAAATCAAACCATTTCAGTACTGAAACTAATACAAAAACAGTGGTAGTTTGTTTTGCTTTGCTTTGCTTTGTTTTGTTTTTGTCTAAGATTTCTCTCTTTTCTCTTAGAATTCCACCATCTCTCCAGAATGTGACTGTATACCAATGTACAATGCTGTATTGTCAATGGTTTAATGGCGTTCAGCCCGGTTCCATGACGAATGGGACGGTGGACCCACGCCCTGGGAAAGAGAAAAGGGAAAAAAGGTTGAGGAGATGGTCCTGAGAGTAAAACAGCAGCAACAATCTGAGGAGAAACAAACTAATTTACTAAATAAGATATCGGAATGCAAAACAACACACTATAATACAATATAAATAAGATATCGGAATGCAAAACAACACACTATAATACAATATAATTACAATTTAAGCTGATAAATCCAATACAGCGAGAGAGAATGTCCAAAAGTCAAGGTAGGCCTTACTCTACTACCGACGATAAGACGGCTGAGGTGCGAGGTGCTATCAGGACGAGAGACGGGTGGAAAGAGAGCTCCTTGAGAGTCTGTCCTGAAGGGTTAAAGGGCCCAGGAAGGCTGGACACTCTTCAGGGAGGAAGTCTTAAAGGCACAGGAGGAGTCTATTCCTGAGTGTTGTAAGATGAGCTGGAGTTTCTTTGGGTTATAAGAAGAGCTGGATATGGGTACAATTATTCTGAAATTTTCAAGAAGTTCCTTTGTTTCAGATAGTTCTTATAATTTATGTTTTCAGGTTATGAATATCAGGTCTTAGGCAATTAAGGAACGATTCCAGTAAACTGGAAAGTATATAAAACAAAAGCTATCAAATTTCCTCTAGGTAATGCACGTAACACAATAGTAAGGATTTAGCAGAAATTACACTGGGACAACTGCATTAAGAATGTGCCAGATGTGATAGATTTGGTAGATGTATCTATAACACAAATGTGATGACTATAGTATTCATTGGACAAATAGGACAAAACTAAACACAGTACTTGAGATGCAACCTGACCAGAGCTGATTACAGTGGGACAACCACCTCCCTGCTCATGCTGCGAACATTATTTCTGATACAAGCCAGGGTGCCAGTGACCTTTTTGGCCACCTGGACACACTGTTTGCTCATGTTCAGCTGATATTTCTAACTCCTCTGGTTTCTTCTGATACTACGTACATTTGCATAGAGGAATATACGTTAGCTCTTGATTAAGCTGTCTTATTGACTGGAACAGCTGGATTTCATTTGTACTGCTTTTGAAGTGCTGTGCCATTGACATGTGTCCTTCTCCAGGTTCTGAGCATCTACTTCTGGCACTGACATCAAGGTGTTAGGAGTGGGGTGGATTGAGTTTCCCCTTCCCCAGAAACTATAGTTTAAAGACCTCTTCAGCGGGCTACTTGGAAAGCCTGTGAACAAAGATGTTCCTCTCTTCTGACAGTCAGACCCTCTCTGTACTCCACTGGGGTTTCCTTGGCGTGGGAGACACCCTTCTACAATGCTATCCCCTCTATACAACAGAACGTGCCTGCACAAGTGTTGATCATCTCAGTAAATTTCAGTATTTTCCTTTCAATATTCATTTGCTCCTAAGCTAATTTCTTTGACATATTTTACTGTTTGGAATATCCTCTGTTTATAAATAGTTCACTGTAGTCAAACATCAGATTGTGCCATTTTCTACAACTTTTTTTTGTTTTGTTTTGTTTCTGGAAGTCTTGAAATGTTTTCTTGGCTAATAATGAAATGCAGCACAAATACTGCTGGCATTCTAATGTTATCTCTCAGTAGATATATTCAGTATCTTAGTTTTAGTCATGGTTAGATTTTTTCCTTGGACACATCATAATCAGAATTAATCGTTTTGGAAGATGTCCACATGGTGCTTTTTTTTTTTTTTTTTAGATTTCCTTTCGATTTCAAAACATTACAGTGGGAATTGCGTTTATATATTGAAAATTTTATTTGACATCAATCAAATACATTTCATAAATCTTTTAGAAATATGAAGATGGACTGCAACAAAACATGTAGTTCATTGAACCAAATCAGAATCAACTTTAGCTAGAAACCTAAAGCTTTACTAGGATATTACCATAGAATCATAGAATCATAGATTCATAGAGTTGCTTGGGAAAAAAAAAGACCTTAAAGACAATAGAGTTCCGATCCACCCGCCATGGGCAGATTTGCCACCTCCAAGGCCAGCTATTCAGCGCCTCATCCAAACTGGCCTTGAACATCTGCAGGGATAGGGCATCCACAGCTTCTCCAAGCAACCTATTCCAGTGCCTCAACAACCTCTGAGTAAAAGATTTCCTTCTAATTCTCTTTTATTTTAACATAATTCCCCCATGTGCTGTAATAATCTTTACCAAAAGTTGTCCCTCCTGCTTATGAGCTCCTTTTAAGTACTGGAAGGCTAGAAGGAGGTCTACCCAAACCTTCTCTTCTTCAAGCTGAACAAGTACAACTCTCTCAGGTTGTCTTTGAAGGAGAGATTATCCAGACCTTTGATCATCTTCGTGGCCCTCTTCTAGACCTTCTCCATAAGCTCCATGTCTTTCTTGTGCTGGATGCCCAGGAACTGGATGCAGCCCTCCAGATGGGGTCTCCCAAGGGCATAACGGAAGTGACGATCACC
Organism: Numida meleagris; assembly: GCF_002078875.1. NCBI lineage: Eukaryota > Metazoa > Chordata > Aves > Galliformes > Numididae > Numida > Numida meleagris. Next base: position 1,096 of record NW_018364551.1, on the reverse strand, counting down.
TCCCTCATTCTGCTGGACACACCTTTCTTGATACAGCCCAGGATACTGTTGGCTTTTTAGGCTTTTTAGGCTTTTTAGGCACACTGTTGGCTTTCATCAAAATTTTCTGTTCTCCAGAACCCCCAAGTCCTTCTTCCACAGGGCTGCTCTCAAGGAGTTCTTCTCCCAGTCTGTATTCATACCTAAGATTGCCCCAAGCCAAGTGAAACACCTTTCCCCTGGCCTTGTAGAATCTTATTTTGTTCCTGTGGGCTCATTCCTCAAGCTTATCTGGGTACCTCTGAATAGTATCTCTTCCTTCCATTGTAGTATGGTGTGGGACTATGTCAAAGGCTTTGCATAGTTCCAGAAAGACGAAATCATTTGCCCTTCCTTGCCCATAAATGCTATCACTCCATCATAAAAGGCTACCAGATTGATCAGGCATGATATCCCCTTGGTGAAGCCTTGTTGGCTGTCTAGGCCACCTTCTCATTTTCTATGTGCCTTAACATAGCAACCAGGAATATCTATCTATTCCATGCATAGACAGGCACAGACAAGAAGCGCACCAGTCTGTTCCCCGAGTTTTCCTTCCTCCATTTCTTAAAAATGGGAGTGATATTTCCCTTTTTCCAACTCTCTGGGAACTTCACCTGACAGTCATGACTTTTCAAATATCATTGACAGTGGCCTGGCAACCATGCCAACCAGTTCCTTCAGGATACTGGGGCATGTCATCAGACCCCATAGACTTGTACCCATTCTCTACACAGTCTCATCAGGTCGTCTTGCACTTGCTCTTTGCATACAGTGGGAGGCATTTTTCTCTCCCAGCTCCCACCTAGGGATTTGGGAGAGTGAGAGATACAAGAAGCTTTATTGCCAATGAAGACTGAGACAAAGAACTTGCTGAGTACCTCAGCCTTCACCATGTCTGTTGTTTCCATTTCTCCCTCCTCATTTATCAGAGGGATACACTCTCCTTGATCTGTCTTTTCTGACCAATGAACCTGTAGAAACTCTTGTTATTTTTCATGCTCCGTCATTTTTCCTGATCCCATCTCTGCATGTCTGGATGGCACCCTCACACCCGCCCCACTGCAAAAAAAAAAAA
>NW_018364550.1:0-109581 GCF_002078875.1 Numida meleagris | reverse complement strand
GGCTGGAAAATGGTAACAAAGGAGCAAAGTACCGTGGGGACTGTAGTAGTCCTTCTCTTCTGAGAACTAGGTATATCCACTACATGATGTTATGATGTGGAATACCAATAACCGAAAATCACAAAACCATGACAATGAGCCAGCTCTGCGTAGCCAAAATGAGGAACCGCAGTTTTGGTAGGAGCCTGTGGGCTCCTAAACCAGTAAATTTAAGGGAAATAAATTCAGTGTAGTAGGATGTTAATAATTCATAGCTGCTCTAAGCACATTCAAGAGTATTGGTACGAAGGCACTTGAAAACCTGTGTAGGGTAAGTTAACTTGCGCAGAAATTGTTCTTGAGTGCAGAGTGATAACATAAGAAATTATTGTGGAGCAGCTCTGAAAATGGCTTTCAGCTAATGCCTGTATTTAGTCATAGAGACAAACTATTATGAAAAACTACAGTTCTGAACTGGCTAAGAACATCTCTCTTGTGTTTATCTTGATCATATCCTGAAGTATTTGGTTGACTATGTATGTTTCCTTTGAAGGACTGAAAGTATTCCTTGAATTTTGCAATCAGTTGAGAAATTTCATGCTAAAACCTTCTGGTGGTACCTAGAGTCCATCTGAAAACTCATTTTCTGCTTAGTTTGATACTTTAAGTCCTTCTGGATTGCAGTTCCATGCCTCCCTAAACCTTCCTCCAGAAGTTTCTGTTAAGGACACTTGAAGGATCGCTTGTTTGGGCTGTTTTTTCTTAAAGTCATGAAGGACTACAGACATTTCTTCTTCTAAAGTTGAGAACTATTTTAGGCAGCCAAATGCATATATATGATACATCTTTTTCATGAACTGTTTGTGTTTATTTTTTTGATTTTATTTTTCCTCATCAGAAGAGTGGCCATCCTGCTAGTGTGGGTTGAGTGCCAAGTTCTGCAGGGAATACTGCAGAGCTGATGAGCTCCAGGGGATTGCTGCGCTATTGAAACCTATCCTGGCTCTGATGCTGGGTGGCTCTTTTGGTTCTTGTGGAGTTTAGAGGTTCTCAGGGGCCCAAAGAAGCATAGTTGGAAAGTTGGAGCATCCACTGTGAAGGGCTTAACCAAATAATTGGCTGTCCCAATTAGGCAGCTGTTCTTCCCACAGAATAATGTTCATGAAGGTAAATGATCGCCTGCCCTGTAAGGTGTCATAGTTAACTGCCTTAAAATCAGCTAAGTGCTGTTTATGGTATCCCTGTTCAATGAGTGAAACAGCTGTTGGCCGGCGCTTTAATGATGCTCCTGGCAGGGGCCTGGCTTCATGCAGGATAGCAGGGCTGAAAGGATCCGTATCAGTGCTGGAAGCATCACAGATCAGAAGACTGCAAAGCCAATAGGTGCTGGAGATGAATTTCTGTCTCAGTGTGAGTACTGCTGGAAATCACTGCTGAATTATAGAATTTAATCTCAGCATTTGTACTCTGCAAGTTTTTTTTCTGTCGATGTGAAATCTTCTATCCTCAGTGCACCTAGACTTCGAGCTTTGTCGGAAAAGAAACCCTGCTCTTTACCATATTTGTTCAGCTCACAGAGTGGAATCAAGAAACACTGTTTCCTTTCTTTTTCCATTGCAAAACTTTTAATTTGGAGCAAATCACAACTAGCAAGTTACAGCTGTACAGTGCATAGTGATTTCTGATGCTTTTTGAAGAGGAAGTTTTTATAGCCTGTTTCACCTTACAGGAGATGCCAAAATTCAAAAACAAATGAATAAGCAACCAAAAAAACCTATGAGTTTATGGATGCATAGGAAAATGTTTGTAGGAGAAAGCAATCAAAGCTTTTCTTCTCATTGTTCATAATATTTGTATGTGGTATAACTGTGTCTCGGTTTCAGCTGAGACAGAATTGTTTTCTTCAGAGTGTCTGGTATGATGCTTTGTTTTGGTTCTAGGGGAAAAACAATGTTGATAACACAGAGATATTTATAGTTGCTGCTCAGCAGTGTTGTGCAGAGCTGAGGCTGTTCTCAGCAAAGGACCCAAGGAGCTGGGAGGGAACAGAATTAGGACAGCTGACTTAAACTGGCCAAAGAGATATTCCATACCATAAGACATCATGCAGAAGGAGTTTGGAAGGGGGTGGGAGTTCATTGCTCTCTCTTCCACTGCTCGAAGGGCTAGCTGAGCATCCGTTGATAGGGGGTGAGGAATCGCTTGTGGATCACTTGTTATATACATTCATATATGTGTGCATGTGCGTGTATATATAGTCATAATTTTTTCCTTTTGTCTATCTTACTAAATAGTTTTGTCTCAACCCACAAGTTGTACTTATTTTTTTTCCCCTGATTCTCTCCCCCATCCCGCTGGGAAGGAGAGGAATGAGCGAATGAATGACTGTGTGGTGCTGAGCCACTTGCCTAGTTAAAATGCAAGTTATTTTGGCACCCAGTGTGGGGCACAAAGTGTTGAGATAATAGCAGATCTGACCCTGGAGCATGTTAATACAGGGTTTTGTGGCAGTATGATATTTGCTAGTCACTATGTTAATTGTTTCCCTATTTATGGAGCTCTTTCAGAGTCTTCTCATGGAACTATATTGTGTAGCACCTTGCTTGCTGTTTATTTTCCCTGCTGCATTGTTTGTAATCTCTGGACATTGGATTAAGCTTTTTATTTTGCTTGCTGTATGGCCTTGGCTTATATCATGATAAAATTGGCAGCTGAGAAACTACTGTTTTGTGTGTATTCAGTGTTGCAGTCATCTTTAGGTTTTGGAAGGCATATTGTTGATTCTATTAGTAATTATACTCTTTGCTTTGTTTTTCGAGGAGTCTGGCTATGGAGGAGATAGAGGAGGACACTTTCCAGCAGTTCCTCAGCCTCTCCTTCACTTTCCCTTCTTTCATTAGAGCTCAAGAGCTAGTTACAATAGCTCTTGAGAGTTTTGAATAACCATTGGATGTTCAAGATACGATGTTCCTATTGGTATTTGTTATGAATGTGTTTCATGACATTATTTAAGAATACCACCCAGAGATCTGCCCTGAGGTGGGATAGTTTTGAGTGGCAGGGAGTGTGGGATGGTTTGGGCAGGTACCTAAAGCACTAGGCACCCCCCAGTGGTTTGGAACTTCACCTCTGAACAACTGCAGAATCCTGACAAACTAGTAGAATATTTGGAAAAGGTCTGCTGTTGCCCTGGCGATCCTAAAGAGGCACAAATCACTGCAGCGTGCTGGATCTGTACTATGCCTACTGAGCTCTTTTCAACACTGTTCAGCAATCTCAAGGGGAAGAGAATACTTCTGGATCTGATGACAATGCAACAGACCCTCCAACTCCTGTGATAGATGCTGTGGCAGCTCCAGTTCCTGCAACAGGTCCTGTGGTTGCACCAAGTATTGTGACAGACCCTGCTGTCACTCCAGCCCTTGTGATGAGTCCTGCAGTTGCTCCTGCTATGGGTCCTGTGGCTGTTCAAGTATTGTGAAAAGAAAAAGAAAAAAATTTCTCCCAAGGTATGTACACCATGTCCAGAGAGAGGTACAGTCCTGGGGCTTCTCCAACCCTCGCAACAGGAGAACCAGAGAACTAATCAGTGCCAGTATAAGTTGCCTCTATAAGACAGACCAAAAAGGTCTACAAAAGTCAGAACATTTAGCAAAGAGAGAAGCTAAGGTTGATTGAGCTGCGAGATTTGTGAAAATATTATGGCCTTTGGCCAGGTGAGCACATTGCCACCTGGCTGCTTTGGTGCTGGGATGGTATGGCCAGTATCCTCGACACAGTGGGCAGTGAAGTCAAGCAGCAGAGAACTTTTACTAGAGAAAGTGACATTGATAAAGTAATTGGAAAACAGACACAGTCTTTTACCCTATGACAGCAACTCTTATCAGACATGAGGGAAAGATATCCCTTCAAGAAAGATCTGATATTTATCTCAGGCAAATGGACCACTGTGGAAAAAGGTATCCAGTACTTGAGGGATCTAGCTGTGTTAGATCTGATATATGGAATTAACTTGGATGATAATACCAACTTGTAAGATCCACATGATGCGTATGCAAACTGAGAGTTGTATTGGAATGCGCCATAATCATATGCCAGCACCCCAGAAGGAATGAACTGGAAAAATAATGAAAGACCAGCAGTGGATGCAGTGGCTAGCATGCTTCAACAATATGAAGATAATCTGTCTTCCTCTCTATGGACCTGTGTTTCAGCTATGGAGAAAGTGGTTCAATGGCTCAAAGAAAAATAAACTAGTTCAACGGCTCCTCCACCTGTACAAACCAGTATTTCATCCATTAGAAGTAAGCGTTCCTCTGCTCGAGAGAGAGGATATCGTGGGTGCACATCATTTATCATCCTGTGGCTTAATGTGCATGATCATTGAGAGAATATGAGGAAGTGGAATGGAAAACCAACCCCAATCCTACAGGCATGGGTATGTGAGTTGTAAGGGAAGACGATCACAAGAGTAGGTTCTGCCAGGAAAATAGCAGCTCCTGTTTCCAGCAGGCAGTTCTCCAGACAGAGAAGATGGTCTGATCTTGTTTCTGAGGTTGACAGTGAGCCTTCTGGTTCTCATACATGAGAGATGAGTAATGAATATAATAACCAGAACTAGAGTAGCCCTGCCTCCAGCCAGGTGGAGGGAAGAGACAATTGGGTTTATTAGACTGTGTGAATTAGATAGCTTGACACATCAGAACCACAGAAATGTGAAACTCTAGTGGACACTGGTATACAATGTACTCCAATGTCATCAAGTTATAAAGGGGCAAAACCCATTTGTATTTCTGGAGTGACAGGTGGATCCCAAGAGTTAACTGTATTGGAGGCCAAAGTGAGACTAACCAGAAATGAGTGGCAAAAGCTCCCCATTGCAACTGGCCCAGAGACTCCATGCATCTTTTGTATAGATTATCTCAGGAAAGAGTACTTCAAAGATACTTTGTTTGTTATCAATATAACTGCCTTGGCAATGGAAGACATTAAGCAGCTATCTACCTTGCCTTGTCTTTCAGAGGTCCCTTTTGTTGTGGGGCTGCTAAGAGTAGAATAGCCAGTGCTGACTGTTACTAGAACAGTGCACTGGTGGCAATATCACACCAACTGGGGTTCCCTAATTCCAATTCATCAGCTGATTTGCCAACTCTTTAATAGTCACATTTGGCCAGTGTGAAAGTCCAGTAGAGTGGAGGCTGGCAGTGGACTATTGTGACCCGAATAAAGTCACACCACTGCTAATCACTACTGTACCAGACATACTAGAACTTCAATATGAACTGGCATCAAAGGCAGCCAAGTGGTATGCCGCAACTGTCATTGCTAATGCGTTTTTCTCAATCCCTCTGGAGCAGAGTGCAGGCCACAGGTTGCTTTTACTTGGAGAAGCATCCAGTACACCTGGAATCGACTACCCTAGAGGTGGAAACACAGCCCTACCATTTGTCATGGACTGATCCAGACTGCACTGGAATAGGGGGCAGCTCCTGAACACCTGTAATACCTTGAGAACACAATTGTGTGAGGCAACTCAGCAGAAGAAGTTTTTGAGAAAGGGAAGAAAATAATCTAAATACTTCTGAAAGCCTCTTCTAGCATATAACAAAGTAAGGTCAAGGGACCTGAACAGGAAATACAGTTCTGAGGAGTAAAATGGCAAGATAGACATTGTCTTGATGCGATCAAGAAAATAATTGCTATGTCCCCACCAGCTAACAAAAAGGAAACACAGACTTTCTTAGGTGTTGTGGGTTTCTGGAAAATGCACATTCTGGATTACAGTCTGATTGTAAACGCTCTCCATCAAGTGAGCCAGAGGAAGAACAATTTCACTCGGGATCCTGAGCAACAACAAGTCTTTGACCAAATCAACCAGGAGATAGTTCATGCAGTAGCCCTTGGTCCAGTCTGAACAGGACAAGATGTAAAAAAATGTCCTGTATGCCAAAGCAGGGGAGAATGGCCCCACCTGTAGCCTCTGGCAGAAAGCACTGGGGAAGACTGAAGGCTGACCGCTAGGGTTTTGGACTCAGGGATACAGAAGATACAAGGCCCGCTACACTCCCTCTGAAAAAGAGATACTGGCAGCATATGAACGGGCTTGAGCTACTTTGGAAGTGGTTGGTACTAAAGCAGAGCTCCTCTTGGCACCCTGACTGCCTGTGCTGGATGTTCAAGCAACTGAAACTACATGCAGTAAGTGGGTTGCACTAATCATGCAACAAGCTCTAGTGGGAAACCTCAGCCACCTAGGAATCTTAGAATTTATCAGGGACTGGACCAAAAGCAAAGATTTGGAATATCGCCAGAGGAGGAGGTGACACTTGCTGAAGAGGCTCTACTACATAATAAACTGCCAGAAAACAATAAGAAATATGCCCTGCTCACTGATGGTCCCATCGCATTGTGGGAAAGCATCACAGGTGGAAGGCTGTTCTATGAAGTCCTACACAACAAGCTGCAGCAACTACTGAGGGAAAAGGTGGATCAAGCCAATTTGCAGAAGTTTTTTTGCCATCCAACTGCTTTAGACATAGTTGAATGAGAGAAGTGGCCAGTGTACTGACTCTTGGATGGTGGCAAATGCCCTAAGAGTGTGGCTACAGCAACAGAAGCAGAACAGCTGGCAGTGCAGAGGCAAACCCATCTGGGCCACCTCACTGTAGAAAGATATTTCTGCTTCGGTGGAGAACACAAAGTATGTCACGTAGATGCTCACATACCCAAGAGTCGTGCCACTAAAGAACATGAAAACAGCCAGCAGGTGGATCGGGCTGCTGGGATTGAATTGGAAGTTACTCAGGTTGATCTGGGCTAGTGACATAAAGATGAATTATTTCTAGCTCAGTGGGCCCATGACTCTTCAGTCCATCAAGGAAGAGAGATGCAGCCTATAGATGGACTCAGGATTGAGGGGTGGCCCTGACTATGGATGCTATTGCACAGGTTATCCATGAATGTGAAACATATGCAGTAATTAAGCAAGCCAAGTGAAATAAAACCTCTTTGGTATGGAGGACAATGGCTGAAATACAAATATAGGGGGACCTGGCAGGTGGATTATATCACGCTTCCACAAACTTGCCTTGGCAAATGGCATGTGCTTACAATTGTGGAAGCAACCACTGGGTGACTGGAAACATATCCTATGCCCCGTGCCACCACCTGAAATACTATTTTGGGTCTTGAAAAGCAAGTCTTGTGACGTGCCACCCCAGAAGGAACTGAGTCAGACAGCAGGACTCATTTCTGCATGCAGTAACCCAACACTGAATCATCCCTCTTGCACTGAAGGACTATTATGACAGATGAGGCCCAAAGTTATGAACTAAGTGAATACCATGAACAAGTTACATGGATAGTGTCGTGGTTTTGTGACTTTTTTTGTTGTTGTCGGTATTCCACATCATAATATCATGTAAAGCACTGGGAGTTAAAGATAATGTTCTGGTTCTGTGGAATGCCATTTCTGGGTTCTTGGTTCTCGGAGGGGAAGGGAAGGAGCTGCATTCCCCAGGGGTCTTTGCGCCTGGCGGGGGTACAAGGAGCTGCCTCGAAGGCCTGAACTCTCTCACTTTGTTTGCTGCGGAGAAGCACATGGTCCCCCTGCAGTTTACAGAGTGAGGCCTCAGTTTTTGGACACTCTCTCTCAATTTTTTTGTATTTGTTGGCCTCAATTCCGATATCGTATTTAGTAAATTAACGTTCCTCCTCAGACTGTTGCCGCTATTTTGTTTTAGAGTCATCTACTATTCCCCTACCCTTCCCCCTTTTCCCTTTTTGTTCGCAAGGTGTGGATCCGCAGGTCCCCTGCTTCATTAGTCACAGGACTGGTCCAGGCCGGCCCGGAAACCGCTGACACCTTTTTTTTTTTCTCTCTTTTCTTTCTCTCCCTTCTGTGCCAGTGGGCCTGCGGGCCTGCTCTCACCCTGTCACGGACACAGATCCAGAGATAACTCCGTGACAGATAGCCCCTAGACTAGTTCCACTAGATTAGTTCCACTAGACGTGGAAATAACATGCGTGCATATATATCAAAAAGCAAGATAGGTTGTGGTAATTAGGATGTGTAGAAATTGTGGGACCTGAGCATGATGTCATATGGTATGGATATGGTATGCTATGGTATGGTGGTCATATGGTATGATACGGTACTCGCTCGCTAGGGTGGAGCGAGTAGTTCAGAAATTTCAACTAGATTTGATGGGGGAAGAGGGTAGTGGTCAGTGGGACAGAAAAGGGCTTGAGGATGTTGTCGTTGTAGGAGACTGTGGGGAAAAACCTCTGACTCGTCCTGTAGGATCTGCTGGGAACTCCTCAGAGGAGGTAATGTTGCCGACCCCCCATCTGAAACCTTCTCGTGTCCCTCTAGGAAGCAGTGGGGGAAAACTTCAGATTTCTTCTGGAAGTTTGAGGGAGGGCCCTCCTAGAAAGGTAGTGTGCCAGAAAGCCCAGCTGAAGTGCCTTTACACTAACGCACGCAGCATGGGAAATAAGCAGGAGGAATGGAAACTGTGATGTGCTTGGAAAATTATGATCTGGTTGCTATCACAGAAACGTGGTGGGACAAATCCCACAATTGGAACGCTCTGATTGAGGGCTACAGACTCTTCGGAAGGGATAGACAGGGCAGGAAGGGAGGGGGAGTTGCCCTCTATGTTAGGAAGTGGATAGATTGCGAAGAGCTGAGTAACAGCCATGACCAGGTTGAGAGCTTATGGGTTAAAATCAGGGTTCAGTCCAGTAAAGGACATCTAGTGGCTGGGGTCTGTTACAGGCCACCTGATCAGGGGGAGCCTGTTGACAAGGCCTTCTTGCTTCAGCTGCAGGAAGTGTCGCATTCACGGGCTCTTGTCCTGATTGGGGATTTCAACCACCCAAATACCTGCTGGGATAGTGGCACAGTGGGCGGCAGACAATCCAGGAGATTCCTGGAGTCTGTTGAGGATAACTTCCTGGTCCAGGTACTAGATGGACCGGCCCAAGGTGAAGCTTTACTGGACCTGGTGCTCACCAATGTGGAGGAGAGCATTAGAGGGGTTAAGATGGGAGGTAGCCTGGGCTGTACTGATGATGCACTGGTGGAGTTTGTGATCTGGAGGAATGCAAGCCTGGCAAAGAGTGGAGTCAGGACCCTGAACTTCAGGAGAGTGAACTTCCGCTGCTCAAGGAACTGCTGGGTGAGATCCCCTGGGAAACTGTCCTTAAGGGCATAGGAACTAAACAGAGCTGGCAGCTCTTTAAGGACACCCTTCTGAGAGCGCAAGAGCTTTCCATCCCCCAGCAAAAGAAATTGAGCAGTGGAGCTGGGCAACCAGCATGGCTGAGCAAGGATCTGCAGCTTAAACTGAGGGAAAAGAGAGAAATGTACGTGAAGTGGAAGCACGGTTGTGTAGCCTGGAAGGAATATAGGGCTGTTGTCCGCGTGTGTAGAGATAAGATCAGGAAAGCCAAGGCGCAGATAGAGCTGAACTTGGCTAGGGATGTGAAAAATAACAAGAAGGGTTTCTACAGGTACCTAGGCAGGAAGAGACAGGTTGAGGAGGGTGCTCCCCTTCTGATAAATGAGGATGGAGAAGTGGCTTCCTCAGACATGGAAAAAGCTGAGGTGTTCAATAAGCACTTTGCCTTGGTCTTCACTGGTGGTCAGACTCCTCATGTCCTCCAGGACCCTGAACCTTGAGGTGTGGGTGAAAGGAGGGGATTCCGTCCCACTATAACAGTGGAACAAGTCCAAGACCTCCTCATGAAACTGAATGTATGGAATCCATGGGGCCAGATGATATCCATCCCAGGGTTCTGAGAGAGATATGGTTGCCGAGCTGCTCTCCATCATATTTGAAACATCATGGCTGTCTGGTGAAGACCCCAGTGACTGGAGAAAGGGAAACATTACTCCCATTTTTAAGAAAGGGAGAAAGGATGACCCAGGGCACTACAGGCTGGTGAACCTCACCCCTGTGCCTGGGAAGATCATGGAGCAGATCCTCCGAGAAGACATGCTAAGGCACATACGAGACAAAGAGGTGATCTGAGACAGCCAGTGTGGCTTCACCAAGGGCAGATCTTGCCTGACCAATCTGGTGGCCTTCTATGATGGAGTGACGGCGTCAGTGGATAGGAGAAGGGTGACGGATGTCATCTACCTGGACTTCTCCAAAGCCTTTGACATGGTCCCTCACCACATCCTTCTCTCCAAATTGGAGAGGTACGGATTTGAAGGATGGACTGTTTGGTGGTTTAGGAACTGGTTGGCTGGTCACAGCCAAAGGGTTGTGATCAATGGTTCTACGTCAGTGTGGAGGCCGGTCACAAGTGGTGTCCCCCAAGGGTCAGTCTTGGAAGTGGTGCTCTCCAACATTTTTATCAATGGCATAGATGATGGAATCGAGTGCACCCTCAGCAAGTTTGCACATGACGCGATGCTAAGCGGTGCAGTCGATACATTGGAGGGAAGGGAAGCCATCCAGAGGGACCTGGACAGGCTGGAGAAGTGGGCCAATGTGAACCTAACGAGGTTCAGCAAGGCCAAATGCAAGGTGCTGCCCTTGGGCTGGGGCAATCCCAGGTATTTATACAGACTGGGGGAAGATCTCCTCAAAAGCAGCCCTGCGGAGAAGTACTTTGGGGTTCTGGTGGACGAGAAGCTGGACGTGAGCCAGCAGTGTGTGCTTGCAGCCCAGAAGGCCAGCTATGTTCTGGGCTGCATTAAAAGAGGAGTGGCCAGCAGGGAGAGGGAGGTGATTGTCCCCCTCTCCTTGACTCTTGTGAGGCCCCATCTGGAGTACTGTGTCCAGGCCTGGGGCCCCCAGTACAAGAAAGACACAGAGCTCTTGGAATGAGTTCAGAGGAGGGCCACCAAGATGATCAGAGGGCTGGAGCACCTCTCCTATGAAGAAATGTTGAGGGAGCCAGGCTTGTTTAGCTTGGAGAAGAGAAAGCTCCGGGGAGACCTCATTGTTGGCCTTCCAGTACTTGAAGGGAGCATATAAACAGGAGGGGGAATGATTGTTCATGAGGGTGGATAGTGATAGGACAAGGGGGAATGGTTTTAAACTGAGACAGGGGAGATTTAGGATAGATATTATGAGGAAGTTTTTCACTCAGGGTCGTGATGCACTGGAACGGGTTGCCCAAGGAGTTTTTGGATGCCCCGCCGCTGGAGGTATTCAAGGCCACGCTGTTTGTGGCTCTGGGCAGCCTGGTCTAGTGGTTGGCAACCCTGCACTCAGCAGGGAGGTTGAAACTAGATGATCATTATGGTCCTTTTCAACCCTGGCCATTCTATCATTCTGTGATTCTATGAATAGGGGGTGGATATTGTCTTAGTTTCAGCTGGGATGGAATTGTTTTCTTCAGAGTGTCTGGTATGATATATTGTTTATGTTCTAGGAGAAAAACAACGTTGATATCACACAGATGTTTATAGTTGTTGCTAAGCAGTGTTGTGTGGAGCCAAGGCTGTTCTCAACAAAGAGCCCAAGGAGCTGGGAGGGAGCAGAATTAGGACAGCTGACTTAAACTGGCCAAAGGGATATTCCATACCATAAGACATCATGTAGAAGGAGTACTGAAGTGATTGGGAGTTCTCGACTCTGCTTGCTTGCGGGTGGGGGGCTAGCTGGGCATCAGTTGATGGGTGATGGGCATTTGCTTGTGCATCAGTTGGTATATACATTCATATGTATAAATAGGTACAGATAGTCGTTAACTATCAACCTTTTCCTTTTCTCTACCTCTTAGTAGGTAGTTTTATCTCAACTTATGAGTTCTATTTTTTTTCCCCCGATTCTCTCCCCCATCCCACTGGGAAGGGGGGGAGTGGGCAAAGGACTTTGTGGTGCTGAGCCACCTGCTGGCTTAAACCACACCTGCTGACCTAAACCACAACAAACTATGTAAGATAAACATTTTACAAATTCATTAGGGGAGTAACAAACACTCTGGGCCACAGTCAAACAAAACACCATACCTACTGATGCCTAAGACCCTTCCTCTTTCCTACTTGATGGACTCACCTCAGTACCATCAGTCTCACCTCAGTGCCAGGGAAGGTTGTGGAATGGATAATCTTGGGAGCTATTATGGATCAATTAAAGGTCAACCAAGGGATCAGGCCCAGTCAGCATGGGTTCATGAATGGTAGATCCTCCTTGACTTGATTTCATTCTATGACATGCTATGACTTGGTAACCTGCTTAGTCGATGAAGGCAAGCATAGTCTACCTGGGCTTCAGTAAAACCTTTGACACTGTCCCCCACAGCATCCTTGTGGAGAAGCTGGCTGCCCATGGTTTGGATGGGTATACGCTCTGCTGGGTGAAACACTGGCTGGATGGCTGGGCCCAGAGAGTTGTGGTCAATGGAGTTAAATCCAGTTGGCAACCAGTCACGAGCGGTATCCCCAAGGGCTCAGTACTGGGGCCGCTCCTATTCAGCATCTTTATTAATGATCTTGATGAGGGGATTGAGTGTACCCTCAGTAAGTGTGCAGACGACATGAAGTTGGGAGAGTGTTGATCTGCCTGAGGGTAGAAAGGCTCTACAGAGGGACCTGGATAGACTGGATCAGTGGGCCAAGGTAAACCTTATGAGTTTCAATAGATCCAAGTGTCGGGTCCTGCATTTTTGTCACAACAACCCCAGGCAACCCTACAGGCTTGGGGAGGAGTGGCTGGAAAGCTGCCTGATTGAAAGGGACCTTGGTGTGCTGATGGACAGTCAGCTGAATATGAGCCAGCAGTGTGCCCAGGTGGCCAAGAAAGCCAATGGCATCCTGGCTTGGATCAGGAATGGTATGGTGAGCAGGACTAGGGAAGTAATCCTGCCCCTGTACTTGGCACTAGTGAGGCCCCACCTTGAGTACTGTGTTCAGTTTTGGGCACCTCAGTACAGAAAGGACATGGAGGTGCTGGAGCAGGTCCAAAGAAGGGCAATAAAGCTTGTGAAGGGCTTGGAGAATATGCCCTACAAGGAGGGACTAAAGGAACTGGGGCTGTTTAGTCTGGGGAAGAGGATGCTGAGGGGAGACCTCATTGCTCTCTTCAAATACCTGAAAGGTGATTTCAGTGAGAGCGGGATTGGTCTGTTCTCACTGGTGACAAGTGACAGGACAAGGGGAAATGGCCTCAAGTTGCGCCAGGGGAGGTTTAGGTTGGATATCAGGAAAAACTTTACAGAAAGAGTTGTTAAGCACTGGAATAGGCTCCCCAGGGAGGTGGTTGAGTCACCATCCCTAAATGTGTTTAAAAACCGTTTGGATGTGGTGCTCAGGGACATGATCTAGTGGTGAGTTCTTAGAGTTAGGGTAGTATGGTTAGGTTGTGGTTGGACTTGATGATCTTGAAGGTCTTTTCCAACCTGAGCAATCTTATGATTCCATGACCTTAATTCTCTGAGGGGGACCTGTAATGTTTCTCGACATGAGCACAAAATATGAAAATTATCCATGCACATAAATAATACAGTTATTCTGTTAATTTTTATAACAGCTCACACCGGTTTCTAAAGTCTTACTACTAAAGTCTGATTTACATGGCTTTTAACAGTAAGACAAAAAATCTTAAGGTTATTTAAAAACTTTTTTTAAAAATAAAATCATTAGTTACTGAAATAGAAAAAACACAGAATCAGTTTTAGTATGATGTGGTACTATTTTTATTAGATTAGAGAGAGATTTGGCTCTAATATGAGTGGGATCTCTGGAGATCATCTAGTCCAACACCGCTGCTAGAGCAGAATAGGTTGCACAGAAAAGTTTCCAGGCAGGTTTTGAGTATCTCCAGAGAAGCAGACTCCACAACTACTCTGGGGAGCTTGTTCAGAGAGTCCGTATTGATGAATGTTTTGCTATATCCTGTAGGCTTTGGTTTGTTGTTGTTGTTTTTGTTTGTTTTTAATTAAATTTTAATTAAATATGTTTGAAGGGGAGAGAGAATGATCCTTAGCTTCTCTGTATGGCTGGTTTACCATCATTTACAGTGTCTGTATGTCTGAACATCATCTTTTTGCACTATTTATATGTGGCTCACTTACCAACTGTTATGTAATCCTACAAGAATCTGAGGCGTCTAAAAGAGGAACTGGTACTAGACAGATGTAAGCAGTTTGATGTTACTTGCAAAAACGATTTGAGATCTCTGTAGAAATATCTGCAGACACCTCTGCCGTAATAGGAGTTTACAGCTGTAAACTATCTGTACTAGCTGTAAGGGGGGTGCATTTCTTACAGCTGTTTTAAACAGTTCTTCCCATCTCCTTCCATTCCCACACCCTGTGCCACTTGCTCAACTGTTGTGGGGAAGTGCTTACTTTCTGAAAAAAAAACCTGAAACTGGGAACTCAGTGATTATTGCTGGCACCTGGTTTAAGCAGCTACAGAAACCTGCAGCCTGCATGCCAGTGGAAATGTTTGTAGAGCACTATATTGCACTGGAGTTCATTCAGATTGATAACTGATTATTTTAGACCAAACCTGTTCCTTGAATCCTTTTTGCCCTGTAGCCACGTAAGTACTGTACTGCAAGCAAGAGATGATCTGCAGGAAGTTGCTTAAAGCAGCTGTTGCTGAAAAAAGTGGTTTTCAAACTATAACCTGGATTACTTTGGCAGTGGTGAAAAACCCAGCTTCCCGAGTGAAACACAGCCTTGATGCCATCAGCTGGAGCATGTTTGGTTCCAAAGGTTTTTAATGTAGACATTAAAACCTGTGGGCTTTTAAGCAGGGTGATGGTAAACAAAAAGATGATAGTAGAAAAAGCTATTGCAGAAATGGAGCAGAGGTTATCAGAGCTGACTGGAAGCACTGCAGAATCTTAAAGCAAATGCTACATGCATGTGTCCTCCTCTGAGAAATGAAATGAGGGTGGTTTTATGAAGTCTGGTAAGACTTTACTTTGCGGCTAGACTTCCCTTACCTGTTTTTCTCTTCAATAATTGTACTGTGCATTAGAGGTGAGAGAGAGACAGGGAAGAATGCAAGGCTATACAGCAACTAATGAGCATTCTGTTTCAGCCTGAAAAATCAGTCTAACAGGGTGGCCAGGACCTTAGAACCTATTAACCTTGATGAAGTATTTAGAAGTCTCAAACATGACAAGCTGGGTAAAGAAGAGTCTTTTAAAAGAACTTCAAAAATACTTATTTCTTGTTCTCCCTTTTTCCTCACACGTGTTATTTGGAGAAGTGCTGTGTGACTTCTAGACTTTTTTTTTTTTTGAGTCTGTAGTTTTTTTTTTTAACGCAGCTTGACCAGGTGACTTGCTACTGTGCTACCTATCTGAAGATTATTTTTTTCTTCTTCGTGGCAGGAAAATGGTTTCTCTATAGCACTCATTCATGTCTGCAACAGTATCACATGTTCTCTCTCTGTGCCCTGTGTTTAGGACAGGTATATTGCTCCGTAAAAAATCACTCACTTGAGATTGAATAGAACAGTATCTGCATTCATCAGCTGCATTTCTGTCCACAGATAGTGTGTTTTAATGCACAGTTGTAGACATGAATTAAGGGGAAAAAGATAACATGGGATTTCCTCACTTCTTTTTTTTAAAAAGTAAATCTTTGCCAAGAATAACTTCACCTGCAAATGTTTCTTAAATGTGTTGCACATTTGCTTTTCTTTAAAGGATGGGTGGCCAGGCCTCTTCACATGTGGGCACCATATAGTTGACATGTTTAAAGGCCTCAGATCTTTCCAAGTCTGGATTATTTTGACTGAGCCAGGTTAGGGAGCACAGATATGGGCAGGTATGCTGGCAGATGTCACAGGTTAAGAAAAACACCTTAGGATAGTAAACTTTTTATCTGCCCAGCTGCAACAACAAAACATGCAAGCTTCACTGGCACACTTTGTCTAATCTGTTTATATTAGAAATAATTTTAGTGTTGCATTATGTTAACAACTCAGAAGTGAATCAATCTTCTACCACCGGCAGAAAAAGAATATTCTTCCTCCTCCATAGTGTAGAGCCTTAATTAAGTGGTTTCCCTTGCTTAACCTCAGTCTTATACACAACTAGATAAATTCCCCAGTAATGACCCTTATTCAATCTTGAAAGATTTTACAGTGCTTTGTCAATTCAATGCATAAAAACTATGCTTCTAAATATGTTGACTTAGCTGCCTTTCGCCAAATTTCTCTGGAAAAAAAAAAAGAATGCAAGTTGGTCTTCTGTCAAATCCACTTAACTGTTTACATACATCTGCTATGTTGGCTATAAATCCTTCTTTGGAACCCCCCCCCATGCTCTGACTCATATTATAGAGGTTATTTCATGATAGTCTGCAATGTCCATCTTTTCTGTTTAGTGTTGATTCTGTTTAGTCAAGATCTGTTGGATAGCCCCAACTGTCTTGCTGACTTAATGAAAGAAAGATGTTTGGAAGTATAATGTGACACAGTACTGTGGATTTGTCTTTTTTTTTTTTCCTTCATTTTCTAATGTGATAGGTGTTTTTTTTTTTGGTATTCCCAGGTCATATGTACCTTACCCAGTAAAGGAGAGCTCCAGAGACACTGGTTACGTAGAATAGAGAGAGCCTTTGCCTTACTGGAAATTGTATTCAGTGTTCCAATAGCAGATTTATACATTTGCTTTCTTTATTCTGTTTTTAAAATAATTATAGGTTCATGTATTGGACAGACTGGGGAGAAGTGCCAAAGATAGAACGTGCTGGGATGGATGGTTCAAGCCGCTCCATTATAGTCAACACGGACATTTATTGGCCAAATGGACTGACACTGGATTATGAGGAACAGAAACTTTATTGGGCAGATGCTAAACTGAATTTCATCCACAAATCAAATCTCGATGGAAGTCATCGGTAAGAAGTTTGATTTACATAATTCTGCTTAAGTAATGTCTTTTAAGAAAAGCACAGCTTTGTAAGCTCTGTTGCAAAGAATTGGCATGTTAACGCTTGCTAAATTCTAAGCCAGCTAGTGCTGTCAGATACTTTTATACTTCCCCAGACTCACCTTTCCAAAACCATGATGTTGAATGTGTGCTCCTCTTTGAGGCATCCTGTAACTCACTAGGTCTCTTCTCAGAACTAGTTCCATAAAGGAATCTGTAAATACAATTCTTAGTTAAGACTGTTAGCAGTAATTTCTGTTTTTATTAAGTTTCTGTTTGGTCTTAGTTTCCTTTGTTACTGTGGTATTCAGAAATACAGGGAATAATATGAAGAAATAGATCTCATATACAAATCTTTTAGTTTCTTTAGTCCTAGGAGTTCAGTAATATGGGGAAAACAGTCTTCACAGAGAGCTATACTAGAACAGCCATTATTCTTTTTCAAATACTTCTATAATTGTGACATAATCCTTTCTTATCCAGTCATGGCTACTTCTTAATTAAAAATGCAACTGGTGCTTGATATATAAACATTTATCCTTAATTTGCAGGGTAACCCTCTTAATTACATAAGAACTATGTCAGTACTGTTTGCACACACAAGTGAATCACAGTTAGCTTGTGCCCAGGTATCATGGGGATATGATATTTGAAATCATCCTTTACAAATTCTTGTGTTGCTTCTGCTGGCTTATCTAAACATTAAGTAGCATTTCTTATGCTCTTCATTCTGACATCTTAGTGGCTTCTTTTATGCAAATATTAATCTGCCACAAGATTTAGGCTCCCCCAAAACCTTTTTATCGACAAGATAGGTGTTTTGTTGATAGGTTCACTTGTGTAGCAATCAGAAGGACCAACACAATGGAAAAGGTGTTACAAAAGAGGTGGAAGGACTGGCACAATAGCAAGGTGCTACAGGGGAAGGGAAGTAGATCACTTACCTGTAACAGAAGATTCAGGGTTTGCAGGGAAAAGCTTCCACCAAGGAGGGATCTTCAGAAAGAGATCCTTCCTCAGTGGCAGTCAGCCCTTAAATGAGGCCAGGCTCCACCCCTTCCGGTCACACAGGTGAATTGCCTTCACCTCTTCACCTGTGCTCCCAGGGCTGACTGGGTCTTTCCTCCAGGTGCTCAATCAGTGGTTCAGACCATGTCTCAGCAGTTCCCCTACAATTTGTTTGTAGGAACATAGGCAACATGCATGAAACATCCACTGTGTTCATGTGGTGTTTACTTTGAACTCTTACAGCACTTGAAAATTTGTGTTGTTTTCTTCCTAACTTCTGCCTGTTAAGAGAACAAAAATTCATGCAGTAGTTTTGTAATTGTTTTTTACTAGACAAGGTAGCAGGAATTTGATGCAGTTTTAAATGTATGTGTGTGGGTATAAATAGTTTAACTAGCTTTGTCAGTTCTAAACATGGAGATGTGTGTATATGGAAGATCTTGAAGGGATTGGGAGCACAGGTAGTGTTCTCTTCAATCTTCCCAGTTGGAGACTGGGATCCAGGCAGAAGGAGGAGAAAGGATCAGTTGAATGATTGGCTGCATGGTTGCTGTCATGCCAAAGACTATGGGTTCTATGATCTAGGGCACACCTTCGACAAACCAGAAATGTTGACATGGGATGGGATGCAAATGACCAGGACGGACAAGAATATACTAGGCAGCAAGCTGGCTGTCAGGGAACACTGTCACTTTAGGAAGCAGCACAGAAAGACCTCAGATTTGTCCCGGAGGTTTGGAGGAGGATTCCTCGAGGAAGGCAGCGCATCTGAAAGCCCAGCTGAAGTGCCTTTATACCAATGCACACGGTGTGGGAAATAAGCAGGAGGAGTTGGAAACCATTGTGCACTTGGAAAACTATGATCTTATTGCTGTCACAGAAACGTGGTAGGAAGATTCATGTAACTGGAATACCACCATTGATGGCTATAAGCTTTTTCGAAGGGATAGGCAAGGTAGGAGCAGTTGCCCTCTATGTTAAAAAGTACATAGACTGCGAGGAGCTCCCTCTGAGAAGCAGTCAGGAACAGGTTGAGAGCCTGTGGGTTAAGATTAGATACAAGGCCAATAAAGGACAGCTGGTATTTGGGGTATACTACAGGCTACCTTATCAAGGGGAGCCTGATGACAAGGCCTTCTTGCTACAGCTGCAAGAAGTATCATGCTCACAGACTCTCATCCTGATGAGAGTCTTCAGTCAAGTGAATGTCTGCTGGGAAAACAATGTGGTGTGCAGCAAGCAATCCAGAAGACTCCTGGAGTCCATCAGTGATAACTTTTTGGTTCGGGTACTGGACAGAGTGACGAGAGGTGAAGTGTTGCTGGACCTGGTACTCACCAATGCAGAAGAGGTTGTTTAAGACATTAAGACTAGACGCAACCTGGGCTGCAGTGACCATGCCCTGGTTGTATTTGTGATCTTGAGGAATGTGGGCCTGGCAAGGAGTGGAGTCAGGACTCTGAACTTGAGGAGAGTGAACTTCAGGCTGTTCAAGAAATTGCTGGATGAGATCTCCTGGGAAGTTGTCCTTAGAGACAAAGGAATGGAGCAAAGCTGTTTACTCTTTAAGGATGCCTTTCTAAGAGCACAAGAGCTCTCCAACCATCAGAATAAGGAAGCAGGAAAAAGAGGCAGGAAACTGACGTGTCTTGGCAAGGACCTGCTGGTCAAACTGAGGGAAAAGAAGGTAATGGAAACAAGGACATGTACCTGAGAAGAATACAGGGATGCTGTCCGGACATGCAGAAGATGGGATCAGGAAAGCCAAAGCAGAGATGGAACTAAACTTAGCAAGGGATGTGAAGAATAGCAAGAAAGGATTCTACAGGTACATTGGTCAGAAGAGAAAGGCCAAGGAGGGTGTACACCCTCTGAGAAATGAGAAGGGAGAACTGGCTACAATGATATGGGGAAGGCTGAGGTATTCAATGAGTTCTTTGCCTCAGTCTTCACTGGCAACCAGGATTCTCAATATTTCTCACATCCCTGAACCTCTTGGTGGGAACTGGGGGAGAAAACTCCCCCTCACTGTAAGAACAGAGCAACTTCGAGACCACCTTATGAGACTGAATGTGTACAAGTCTATAGAGCCAGCTGACATGCATCTCAGGATCCTAAGGGAGCTGGCTGATGTGGTTGCTGAGCCATTCTCCATCATATTTGAAAAACTGTGGCTGTCAGGGGAAGTCCCTGATGACTGGAAAAAGGGAAACATCACTTCCATTTATAAGGAAGGGAAGAAGGAGGACCTGGGGAACTGCAGGCTGGTGAGCCTCGCATCTGTGCCTGGGAAGATCATGAAACAGATCCTCCTGGAAGACATGCTAAGGCACATGAGGAATGACCAGATGATCCAATACACTCAGCATGGCTTCACCAAGGGAAGGTTGTGCCTGACCAGTCTAGTGGTCTACTACGATACGGTGATGGCATCGATGGACAAAGGGAAGGTAACTGATGTCATCTACGTGTACTTCTGCAAGGCCTTTGACGTGGTCCCTCACCCCGTCCTTATCTCTGAATTGGAAAGAGATGGATTTGAAGGATGGACTATTTGGTGGATAAGGAATCGGTTGGAAGGTCACAGCCAGAGGGTTGTGGTCAATGGCTCCATGTCCAGGAGGAGGGTGGTGATGAGCATTGTTCCCCAGGCATCCATCTTGGGTCCAGTACTCTTTAACATCTTTATCAATGATCTAGATGATGGGATTGAGTGCACCCTCAGCAGGTTCTATGATGACACTAAGCTGAGTGATGCAGTTGATACAGCAGAAGGAAGGGATCCTGGAGCACCTCTCCTCTGAGAACAGGCTGAAGGAGCTGTGCTTGTTCAGTCTGGAGACAAGAAGGCCTCGGGGATATCGTTACAGCCCTCCAATATTTAAAGGGAGCTTATAGGCAGGAGAGGTGCTGGAACTGACTGCCCAGAGAGGCTGTGGATGCCCTGTCCCTGGAGGTGTTCAAGGCCAGGCTAGACAGGGCCCTTGGCAACCTGATCTAGTGTTCGAGCTAGTGTTTGGCAACCCTGCCCGTGGCAGAGGGGTTAGAACTAGGTGATCCTTGAGATCTCTTTCAATCCAAGCCATTCTATGATTCTATGTTTTGAAGTAGTCCTTCATTTGTTATTTATTTCACAAGAAAGCAAACTTATTAATACTAAAAGAGCAATATATTTTGTGGTTTTACAGTCTTTTAGAAAGGAAGATAGTCATTTAAGTTTTCAAGCAATTAAGAGAATGGCATAGAAATTGTCATGTCCAATAATAACTTGAGACTGTTATTATTTTTTTTGATTGTTAGTTTTAAATTGGTGCTGGTTAACAGAAAGATTTCAGGTGTTCCAGGTAAAAATTGAGGCTAAAAACATAATGTGTATCTCCTTTGATAAGAATGGAGAGGTTATGAGACCAGACACGTATCAGAACTTCAAAAAGACTCATCTCAACTGAAAGGATTGCATGTGGGGCTCAGAATGACTGCTTGCTACCTGAAAAATTGCAGGCCAAATGTGGGTTCCTCACACAAATACGAAATACTCACAGATGGCGCACAAGCAAAATAAACAAAAACAAAACAAATGCAAGCTCCAAACAATAATAACAACAAGAAGAAAATACAACTCCAAAATGACCACTTATGATCACACCTGATAAAACCACATTATGGATTTGTCCCACATGATAATTACGTGGCTTGTTTCCTACTTGAGTCACCCTTTTTGTGCTCTCCTATTAACTGGGGAGGGAAAGGACCATTTTATTACAACAACATGCTGCTGTAGTTCTGCGGATGCCCTTTCCAATAGAGTGTGCATATCAGGCTCCGCGATAAATTGTACTGCTTTCACTAGCACCTGCTGGAAAACAATGCATGATGTAGAGATGATTTTTGAAATGGTAATTGTGTAAAAAGAGTCCACTGATCAAAATTGACACCATCACCATCCAAATCTATATTTATACTTTTCCCGCAAAGCAGAAACCTCCCTGTCTTATCTAGTCTTATCTCCAGTCTTTCTGACTCCATAGCTACCCTGGTATTTCCTGCAGTCACTACTGCGTTTTCAGTCTTTTGCTTCAGTCTCCTTTGTAGTTCTTCCTTCACTGATGGTATATCACACAACAGTGTAAATATGCTTTTGGTATTTTGTTTTTATTGTAAAGTGTTTATTACCTTCCCTAACTTTAACTAACCTTGAAGTGATTCTTTCTAAAAATGAGAGTGTTAAGGTGCTGATCTTTCTTGGAGTAAGGGGCTGCGCAACCTTGTCTGTCTGCAGGGAGCTATATCTAATAGTTGTGCCTCATGACACAGCTGTAAAGTCACCTGGATCGTTTACCTCACTCTGGAGTAAATTCTCTGGAATTAGCAAATAAATAATAAAGACTTGTATAGACAAGTAATTTAGATTTTAGATATACTAATTCTTTTTTATGTATTCATTAAGAACAAAATAATTTGTCTAGTACTTAAATGTATTTTTTTTTAAGTGGTACCAAAATTTATCAGTAATATTTCATGTGATCATGCTAGTACGTTACCATTAGAGAGAGAGAAGGAGAATATAGTTTTTAGAAAGGAAAGTGCATATGACTTCCCTTAAGCATTCAGAAGCACACACCACTTCCAACAGCATCTGTGAGAAAGTTCTGAAGATTCAGAAAACTATCAACATCTGTATCCAGGCATTAATTTATTTTCTTTATTCTTTGCAATCACATCATTGGGAAAAATGGAAAGAATTGCAGAAGTTAAGCTGTTCTACAGTGAGTCTTTATGTGTTTTTTTATTCTCTCCTGTGACCTCTTAGCCTCTGTCTATCTTGAGGAGGGGAGAAAGAGAGATCATCTGGGGCTGTTTAAAGTGATTCTGTTTTGCTACATACTGCCTTTCAGTTATCCAATAACAATTACCTTTTTCAATATCATACTTTACAACAACTAATTCTGTATTTTGGCTCTTAACTCATTACTTTATGCAACTTTGTCAATAACTGATTATCTAACATTAAAAAAGAATTTTTCTACATCTGCCAACAAAACAACTCTTGAGATCTTTCTTCTAAGCTTCATAAGAAAAAAAATAACCCAAAGCCAAAAACCAACACACAATACCCTTTCAGTCTGTTCTCCTAGTTATCCTCACACCCCAAAAAGGAAAAGCTGAGCAGATTTTTTTCTCCCATGAACACTGGAACTAAGAAGCTTTTATAAGGATTTACATCTCTCTCCACCACAACAACAGTCCTTATGGTTTCTGTCTGCATGTTCCCTGTGCATATACACACATGCTTATTTTTACTCCCTCCTTCTTGCCATCCCTCATTACACCCATGACTTCCTGTATTGCTTCACCCAGCATTATCCCTTGCTTCCTGACTGTGTCCCGTATGCATTCCTGCTGACAGCTGGACACAGTGCCCTTGAGCAGCTTATTTCAGCTGTTCCTGTGTTCAGATGGGTCGAATATAGTGGATTAAGGTCCCTTGCATCTATACAGTCATCTATGTGTTAAGGAAAACTTTGTAAAAATTATATTAAAAAACAAGCTAAAAAAATAGGTTTTTGATTTTCCATGTTCCTGAATGATTGATGAAGAGATGCAGAACCTATTGGATAGGGAGGTGGAGGAGATGGATGCTTAACAAACACACTCAGAATGATCACTTAGTCTTATTTTCATATGAAAGGATATCATAACGGGATTAGGTCAGTTTTATTTCCCACCACCACCTTTAAAGTCCTTTTTTTTTAGAGGGCTACCCTTTTGAGTCACTTTACTTGAGAGTGGGGAATTGCAGGAACACCATTGCTTACTGTGTTGTCTAACTTGAAACATACATTTTGATTTCCTAGCTCATTTTAGTGATTTTGAAGTTTGTTTTTTGTTTTTTTTTTTTTTGTAGAGCAGTATAACATGAGTTTTAATTGCTTTTGTGGGAGTGGGAAAGCAGTAAATAACATTTTTATCTCAAAAAAGAATTTCAAACAGTTCAAAGAAAACTGCTTTTGTGACTTGGGTAGTAAAAGAAAATATGATGTAAATAGGTAAGGATTTTAATTAGTGTCACTGAGATAAATTTTTGAAGTATTGAGATTCGGACAGTGTTCTAATATTTGGAATGATTGAAAGGGAAATATTCTTGACATACTTCTATACCTGTAAGAAATAACTTTTTTTGTCTTTTTATTCCTGTAGTCTGACTATCATGTCTCTACACCTGGCACTACACAATAATTAAAATTTAAAGATGTATGTATCAGAGAAGACCATTTATATGCATGGATGCTTGGCTTCTAGTGTGCAGAGCTCTGGATAGTGGAAGAACGAAGTAAGTAGGTGGTAGGAATATGCAGGGGGGCAAACAAAGAAGCCTGGATTTTTGTCGCCTCTTTGGATGGGACCTTGGTAATCTTTCACTAGAGCCTGTGAGCTTCTGCATCAAAATGAAGAGGCACCATGACAGTGCTGGCATCAGCACTCAATAAATGTGTGGTAGGGTCATAAATTCATGAGGAAATCTGCACAGCAAATTTTACAGTGATCTGTGCAAGCCCTGGGACTTACTAATGTGGCTACTCCAGTGACGGACTCATTAGAGTAAAGAGGAAGAACATAGAGGCTGATGACTAATGCTCTTGGTTTGCCAGCGAGAGAAAGGAATGAACAGTTTTTCATGTCAGAATGTAATTAAAAAATGAAATTGGTGCATACAGGAGATGTGTGGGCTTTTTTTCCTGTTCTTTTTTTTTTTTTTTCTTTCTGCTCTTGCCCTGCTCTTATCAGAGTGAACAGTCGCTTTTTGTGGGACTAATTAAACAAAACTGGATTGTAGATAGCTCTCCTGTGAGTAGAGTACCCAAGATAGGTTGGCCTGCTAAGACAGCTCTTGAATTAATTTCCTTTACCCTGCAGCAGCAGTTCTAATTAATAAGTTAACACATTACTGGCTGAAGGGAAATGCACTTACAAGGTACCCCACGAAGTGTTTGTGACAATGAGATGGGTTTTGAGGCTACTGTATGAAAACATATTTACAAAAACTGTTAGAGAGCTGGGGAACTTTAGCAAGGAGGTGGATGTCGTAAGTTTGCACTCAAGCACTGGTATTTTTTTCCTGTTTTCAAGCATTAGATCAAATCTGCCAGATGATTAGTTGCAAATTTGATGAAAAGCTGAAAAGATTGTGTCCCTGTATTTAGAAGGACTTCTTTTTTTGTTGTGTATAATGTGTGCAGTATATGTCATTATGTGCAGGGAGTAAAATACTGTGCTCTGTTTATATCTATATGCTTATTCATGTGAGACGAAAGTGTTTAATACCGTCCATCATTGTGGAGTAACCAGTCTATGGTGAGAAGTCTGTCTGTTGTCAATACCTCATCACTGCAGGACAGTGCAGAAGACAAATAGTGCTCTAATTAAAGCTGTTAGAGAAGCCTGCCTAAGCACAAGTAATTAAATTGTTTGGATACAGTGAAAGGGTGAATTTATTGGTTCTTCCCCAAGGCATTTTTGAAATAAAATACTGGGAAGATGGAGCTTCAAAACATCTGTAGCTGGCTGTGTGCATGTATGGATAGGTTACATGTGTGCTGTATATAGCTGGAGTCACTAGGTCACGGGCCTCTGCGTATTTGTAGACGCTTAATAAAAATACATAGTACAATGGGATAAGCCACAGTTCATCAGTGCTGCTTCTAGGACATGGGACAGAGTGTGCAGTGTTAGCGCAGGATCCCAGCAGCTAGGTTTATGCAGCCCATATAGGACCCTGCAGTCCATGGATCTACCCACACACCGTCTCCCAGACTCCATTACCTTGTCCTGCAGCTTGCCAGTCTTCTCTCCTCTTGCTAAGGCCTTTCAACTACATTGCATGTCATGATGGTGTTTGAAAAATGAACTACACAATTTACTCAACCACAGTCTTACATCCAGTTGACTTCTTTAAAACTTTAAGGACAACTGGGCTTTGAAGCTAGACTTGTTATTTGCTATGAGTGTGGCAATTGCAGCTTAAAGAAGTGGCAAAAGAGAAAGTATTTTGGTTTTAAAAGATATTTTTGTACCCCATGAGTAATGTTTTCTGTCTACTTTCTCAGGTAATGAGAACCAGGCTTGTATTCTGATAGGAATATTTGAGCAAGGATTCATGTTGAAATTCTAGCTTAATTTTTCAAGTTTGTTTTTGTTCAGAAGGCAGAAGAAGAAACCTTGTACTTCTAAGGAAATTGGATCGCCCTGCCCTGCCTAGTGGCAGATGTGATGTTGGGATGTTCGGTTCTCTGTTGGGTGTTCATCCCACCTCACCTGATGTGCCTCTGTGTGCAGAATTCATCCTCCAAGCACTTTGGCCACTTGCTATTATTTCCCATTGTTAAAAAATGATAGCTTTGTAATTCTTGGGATTTCCTGAGTGCTCTGGTGTTAAGTAATCTCTAGAAGGAGATAAATATTTTCATTAAAATATTATAATTTGCATCATGCAAACATGTCTGTAATGTGCTTTCTTTTAATGTATAATGAACGTTAAAAACGAGGTTCAGAAAACAAGCCTTTTTTTTTTAATTCTCTATGAAGGAAGATAGAATGAAAATTCCAACATAACAGCTTTTTTTTTCTAATAAGAATGTAGCCCACAGGTATTTTGAACTAAAAATTGACCTGGTATAGTGTAAGAAGAAAAATAAAGTGTAGTAAATGCAGATATGAGCATCACTGAAAAGTTTTTTCAACAATGTGTGGATTAATATATAAGCTTTTACCTATGGATTGTTAAAAATTCCAGCTTTTTATGTTGTACTGCTATTGAATGTCAATATGGTAAATGTTATGGGAAAAAAAGTAATGTTAGATATCATTTTACCTTATTTTCAGAAATTTAGTGCTCAACACATATGTAGGTGCCAGCAAGGATGTATCCTGCCTGAATAAAACTGGCATAAGAAAACTCAGTGGGAAAAGTTAAACAGTACAAACGCTTCCTCTGCTCATTTTAGTGCTATTAGCACATATTATGAGCCACAAATGAAAACTTAAGTGTTTGCTTAATTTTGTGCTCCTGTTCCAGTTCTTCACTGCTTAAAACTCTAATCTTCAGTAATTATAGGGATTGCATAGTACATTTCATTAATGTATTTCTTAATTTTGCAGACATAATAGATCTGTTGTAAATCTTTTAGCAAACAGTATGGAAGTATACCTATGTTGATCCTTTTTTATTTCCCCCGTGTAGTGATTCTCTGATAGCCTGAATAGCAGTTACCGGCATTAATTCTTCAGGTTACTGCAGTGGAGATGTTTAGGTAACATGTGCAGTGGAGGAAGTGTGTATGTATGTATATGCGAATATATGCAGTTATATGAGACATATCGAAAATGTGAGTAGAGATATATAAATATTTATGTTAGTGTACTTACGCATATATATAAGGGAATATTATATATTTGCTTACGTTTTCCATTTAAGTGTCTCACTGTACTTTACTGTTGGAGAATTGGATTAGTTTTTATGAAATTAAAGCATCTCAGATGAATGGAAATTCTGAAACAAACTTCAGGCATTTCTGCTCTTTCTGAACAGCCCATTTGGCATGTGGCTGATCTTTGCTCTCTCAGGCTATGGATGTGCAGTCTGTTATAGAACTTGTCACTCTGGTGAGCAAGGTTACTGCGACAAGCCTGCCCTCAGATGCTCAGCAGCATCTCTTGGCAAGGTGCTATTGTATTCTTGGGCTGCATAACTGAATTGCCCATGTGCACAGGGACTAACTGCATGGTTCATTGAATTTTTTCATTTAATCTTATGTCTTTATGAATCATGCTCATTTTCAATGAGAGAAATGTAAAAGAGAGCTATTATACAAATTTCTCTCTTATTCTCACTCTTCAGCATTGTGAATATAGCAGAAAGCTGAACTACCTTAATATTTTCTAGTCTTCCCAGCTGTATTTGAAACTGGATTACAAAGAGCCATATAGCAATAGATTTTTTTTCTCTGATAGCTGAGGAGATGGAAATAGGTATGGGATCCTCCAGAGAGAAACTGGAGAAATGGATTCAAACATAAATGTGAAAATTCTTGCTCCCTCCCATGAAGATTAAGTGCAGGTTGCCTCAGAGGTGAACAGAAAGGAATGAAGGTAGACTGCACGTGAATTCTGTGCATATCTGTGTCTGTCACTAAAACCACACTGAGCAAGACTGTAATAAACATTGATATTTGTATGCAGCATTAGACAGTGGACTCTAGTTATGTCAGATCTGAACTGTGCAGATTTTCAAATTTGTGGTCTTAAGAGTGGATATTTTTTCCTCTTTCAGTTCATAAGAACTTCACTGTATTGTGAATTGGATCAATATCAATAACAACTCTATGAGAAAATGTTTTTTCTTAGTTGGCTCTTATTTTAGCATAATGTTAATTCTGAGTATTGAATGTATTCATTCAGTTGCGTTAGACCCAATACAGAAATGAGTTTCATTACTGCTGAGCTGTGATGCTGATGGTTTTGAGAAGTACAGGCCAGGATGATTAAAGTACCCCAGGTGTTCTGCAGTTATTCTGATCAGGTTTTGAAGTTAGATAACTGTAATGTAGCTACAATAGGAAGAATTTGCTAAATGAAAAGTATTTTCTTGTTTTTTGTTTGTTTTTATAGATATACAACAGCTACAACTACATTTGCTATTATGCTTAGATCTAAACTGTTTTCTGTTAAAACAGTAGGGGGAAAATTCAGAATTCTGATAACACTTTACCTTTATAAAATCTTGATTTTTGATGCTTTTCTTTTGGTGTGAATGATTCTTAAATTTCATAGCTATAATCAAACTTTCAATTTGAATTCTACTATTACTTGCAAAAAGAAAAAAAGAAAAGGGGGTGGAGTGAGCTGAGGAAATTCTGGTTTTGATTAAGGGTATAAATTTGAAGTCTCTGTTTCAAATGAGTGTATTACTTGTATTAAATGCACATTATCCTGAAGCAGAAGCTTTTTTGTCATTGTTGTAACTCTGTGTAGATGGTCTGAATTTTCTTGTATTTATTCCATTTGAGAGTTCAGTAGTGCATTTTGCAATTTCTGTTTAAACTTGTTTATTATTTGTTTTCTTTTTCATAATCTTCACCCAGTATTTCACAGGTCTCTTTAGCAGAATAAGAATAGAACAAAGGTGAATGTATTTAATTTGGTTCTGTGTTTTCTTCAGGCAGTAGAAAAGTCTGTAGTATAATAGGTTTTTATTTTAATTGCAACTCTGATTACCATGATGATGCAATAAATAGTTGTAGTTTGGAAATCATGATCTACAATACATATGGAATTTAATTTCTGTGAAAATGTCTTGCTTTCTACCATTTCTCTTTCCAGCTTCCTTTTCACAGAATCATAGGTGTTCGAAGGGACCACTGGAGATAATCTAGCTAATCCCTCCTGCTAAAGCAGGTTCCCTAGAGTAGGTTGCACAAGACAAAGTGTCCAGACGGATTTTGAATATCTCCAGAGAAGGAGACTCCACAACCTCTCTGGGCAGCTTGTTCCAGGGCTACGTCGCCCTCAAAGTGTAGAGGTTTTTTCTCATGTTCGTATGGAACTTCCTGTGCTCCAGTTTGTGCCCCTTGTCCTGTTGCTAGGCACCACTGAAAAGAGCCTGGCTCCACCTACTTGACACCCTCCCTTCAGATATTTGTAAGCATTGATTATAATCCCCTCTTAATCTTCTCTTCTCCAGGCTGCACGGTCCCAGGTCTCTCAGCCTTTCTTCATAAGAGAGATGCTCCAGGCCCCTATTTATCTCTGCAGGCCTCTGTTGGACTCTCCCCAGTAATTCCCTGTCCTTCTTGAGCTGTGGAGCCCAGCACTGGACACAATACTCCAGATGTGGCCTCACCAGGGCAGAGTAGAGGGGGAGAAGAACCTCCCTTGACCCGCTGGCCACATTCTCTTTAATGCACTCAAGGTAGGATACCATTGGCCTTCTTGGCCATGAGGGCATACTGCTGGCTCGTGGTCAACCAGTTGTCCATCAGGACTCCCAGGTCCTTCTCCTAGGAGCTTTTTTCCAGGAGGTCAGCCTGTACTGATGCATTCTTCTGCATTTCCTTCCCATCCAACTAAGCTGACTAGAAGTTGCAATATTTTAAATGTCAATCTCCAGCAAAATTTTTACGGCAAATTTGTGTAATTGTATCTCTGGCTCAGGGAAGATTATAAAAGTTACTGCCTGTTCAGTGCCATCAAATATGTAGCCAATTTGCGTACTGTTGAAGCCCCAGAGATGTTCTCTGAGCTCGTAACATTACTTCTCATCTCTCACTTTCTCCTCATCTCTGGTGTCTCTCATTATCAGAGCTAATAGGAAAAGTGCAGCAGTTTGAAGGAGCTGAAGAGCTTAGTGAATGATAGTAGAACACTATGCCTTTTGCTTTTGTGTCACTCATTGAAATCAGGCCTGACCTGATAACATAAAGGCTGAAGGTGTGCCAGCACAGAGCTGTCAGGTTGTATTGGCCCAATTACCCCTGCAGTGCCTCAGCAACCTACCTCACCTGGTAGGTTGGCTAGTGTCTTCATTAGTGAGGCCAAAACCATGGAGTCCTGGCTGATCTTTGACCCTAGATGCGTGCTTGTGCTGGTGAATATCAGCAGTACACAATGGTCACATGCTACAGGTGACATTCTTTTCCTGTTTGTTCACTCAGGTATATTTAATAATGCTAAGGCAGAAGTCCTTTCCCCTTTCCTCACCCACCAGAAACAAAGCTTTGCAAATCTTAATGCAGGCCATGGTAGAATGCAATTACTTAACAGCAGCTGTAGGAAGGACTTTCTTCTCTTACCCTGTTGTTAGCTCCTCATCTCTCCAGCCCTTCCCCCTCTCCTCGGCATCCTGGTTAGGCTGTGGAGCCGTCATGCTGGGGAAGGCCTAAACAGCACAAACCATCTTCCACTTCCTTGCTGACACATACATGGTGTGTCTGCTTCTCACAAGACCTACTTGTGGCTGTTGTGTTTTTTCAGAGGCAAAAAAGCACTTCAGGTTTTCTTAATGGGAAGTGAGCTATCACCTTGTGATGCCTTGAAGGAAACTGTGTATGTGGGTTTCATATTAGTAGTAAAGCATATCCTAATTAAATGTGAGTAATATGTGCTATTGTATTCAGGCCTAAATATGTTTTTATGTGACAGTTCCTTATAGCTTCTAACAAAAACGCTACAAGTGACTGATTCAAGGCAATGCTATCAGCTATCTGCTACTCCTTAATCTCTCTAGACCAGAGCTGGTTTAAATAATGTTGACAGCTTACCTTATGCATTGCTACAAGGACAGATGGTTGTCTGAAAGTTAGGCACATCTAGCAGCATTTATTGTAATCAAAGATTTATTCTCACTAGGAACTTGTGGGTACTAATCACATCTAAAAATCTCAAAATTTTGGAGTGAAGAGCAAGACTCAGAAGAATAGAAGACTCAGAAAAAACGTGGCTTCTCTTGTCTGTGGAAATGCTGTCTTTGGTGAAGGTTTGGTCATTAGAAGGTTTGGTCCAAAGCTCTGGACCTTTATTGCTTCTTTCCCAGATGACAGTCATCATAAAGACTTAGATAATCACCAGTCCTGCTCTAAAGTGAAATTATTCAAATTTGAAGGCATTTAGGGTTTGGGGGTGGGGTTGGTAAAAATGTTTACTGAATTTGAATGCCTTTATTCTTGGTGAAAGAGTATGCTTTGTCACAATGACTTCACTGTTTGGCAGGTTGATTTCAGCTGTAAATTATATTTCAGTAGTCTTTTTTAAGATGCTTAGTTTGTGCATTTAATTAGGAGCAAATGTATACCTGACTCCAGACAGAGATAAGAAATAAAAGATATGTCCTACTTTCTAGTCTGAAATATCAAGAAATAGAAAATTTTGCTTGGTGTAGAATTGGAACACTGGACTGACAAGTAATGGAATGTATGTGTTTTTCTCAGGAGTCGAAAAAAATAGAAGCTTTAAAGATAATACATCTTTTTGCAGAAGCTAAGGTGAAAGCTGAAATGACTGCAGTCTCTTTGTACTTGGAATCATTGGCAGATTATACCTTCAAGTTCCTTGCTTTAATATATTCTTCTGTTAAAATATAACAGAAAATAGTTGGAAAATAAGACTATTTTTGTCCTCTACTAAACCAGTTCTGTTACTGACTTCTTGGCAAAAAAGATGTAGATAGTGTGTGGGTGTTCTCTCAGTAAATATACAGATAATGACCTTCTTCCCCGCAAGAAGAAAACTGGGAGGATGGTGATCATAGTATGCCCTATACTTGAAGAAGTAGTAGAGCTATGTGTCAGTCCCTTAGGGTTTTAGTCCAGGGGATAGATGGCGGGATCCATTGTTCAGTGGGGGCTTGTGTATGTGTGAACGCCTTTGCACCCACACAGTTAAGAAGAAGTGTGATCCTGCTTTGAGTAGGATGTTGGTCCAGATGTTCTCCAGTGTCCCTTTCATCCTGAATTTTTCTATGATTCTTAGTAATAATTAAAAAAAACCACTATGTGAGAATCGAGCTGCTTAATTCCCATTCTGAGGAACCAAGGTATAGATAATTAGTTTCTACATCATAAGAGCCTGGAAAAACTGTCTTCAGAAACGTTTATGCTGCATTTTTGTAGTGGCTAATGAGCATGTATGTGCATATATACATAAAATTTATAGATATACTCTTTAATTTTGTTTATGAACTTAGAGACAGGCAGTAACCCACTTTTCCTCAGAAATGATACAATTACTATGGCAAAAGATCAGTAGAACTCTGTTTAATGACACTATTTGTAATAAAAACAATAGCTTAATAATTATAATAATGAATCATGAAAAGTAACATTCAGGATTTCTTCATAGTGAAACTATTTGTCAAGAGAATTAATGGAAAAAATATGGAATTGATTAATGGATTGCTAATGACTAAACACTGTCTCTGTTTAAAATCTGCCAAGGCTGGCAGTGATAGACATGGTGTATCAACAAGTTGCAGTCAGATTTGCATAAAACCAGCTGGTGTTCTCTCCTGTTACACATGGTGATTTATAGCCCTGCAGGTACAGGGAGTTAAAAGAGTGCTAAGAAATAGCCACTGACGACCTAGGCAGGGCTTTTAGTTAGTGTTCTCTTTGACTTAGAATGAGAAGGAAGCTTGAAAATAGGACTCTTGTGTTATTTCCCCAAGTCAAATTGGGTATGCTGTATTTGTTTCCCCCAAATAAGAGAAAAGTTTTGATAAATCATACTTACACTGTAAACTTCTCTTCATAAAGGCTATGTTTGAGCAAAGCTATGGTATGTACTGTGTTTAAGCGTTCATTTTCTTCCTTGTACTCTATTAGGCAAGCAGTGGTTAAAGGCTCTCTTCCACATCCTTTTGCTTTGACACTGTTCGGGGACACATTGTACTGGACGGACTGGAACACGCATTCCATCTTGGCCTGCAGCAAGTACTCCGGGGAGGACCTGCGTGAAATACATTCCAACATCTTCTCACCCATGGATATTCATGCTTTCAACCAGAAGAGGCAGCCAAATGGTAAGTTGTCTTGCTTTATGTTTTTAAATGCAAGTTGGAACTGATTTGCAAACATCTTAACTACTCCTATATGGTAGCAAGTGGCTTTACTTGTATTGTGATGCAGATTCTCCAATGAAGAGACAGGGGGGAAAAAAAACAGAGAAACCAGATATTCTCTGCATTGTTGTATTTTTTTTAATGTGAAAAATAATCTCTTGCTTTTACTCTGACAGACACATTTATGCTGTTGTCATATTCCTTTTTCTCTTTAACGTGCCCTAAATTTATGTAGCATGGTGTTCATATTTTTTTCCAAGTAGTTCCTAAATGAAAGGTAGTGTTAATTTTGCAGCTCTGTGTAATAACCCCCGTCTTAAACATTGTGTTAATTTACTGTGCTCGTATTTTTTTTTTAATATGTATGCAACTTACTATACATTCAGCACCAACACACTGAATAGTTTGTGGAAATGAAAAGAGCAGAGATGAAACAAGGCTCCTGTTTAGAGCTAAATGCTACTTCCTCAAGAAAGGAAATATTCAACATCCATGCACTTTTGTACCATAAATACCCTGCTACTCAACACTTAGAATTCATTTTTACTTGTTCTATGTTTATCATTTCCTTCTTTAATCTGTGATGCTGCCACTGATTCCACCACTCAAACAGCATATGTGTCTTGACACATGAGATGAGGTTATTCATTATCAGAAGCATTAATCCCTGTGATTTATGTTTAACAGCTACAAACCCATGTGGAATTAATAATGGTGGCTGCTCCCACTTATGTCTGATGTCTCCTACCAAGCCCTCTTATCAGTGTGCATGTCCCACTGGTGTGAAACTTCTGGAGAATGGAAAGACCTGCAATGATGGTAGGCTTTATTTTTAAAAATCCTTTTAGGTTAAGCACAAAGTAATTTGTCAAATGGAAAAGGGGTTCTTCTTCAGCTTCACTACATAATGCACATTAAGGGTGGCAAATCATGGAAAAATCTATGCTTTTGCAGTACAAATAAAAGTGATTGGAGAAATGCCCTCTACTTTTCAAAGAGGAAACAGTCATATAGCTGAGAAGCAGTTTATCTTCAGTCACAAAATTTAGGTTATAATTCTGTCTCTGTCACTATTTCCTTAAAAGTTTTTGGGCATTCTACTGTTCCCTTTCCATAGAGAAAATACAAACCTTCTCTGTTGTCTTGAAATTGTTACAAATGTTATTTTTTGTGCATTCCTATTTATCTAATAGGATTGTACAAGTAAAACATACACTTTTTAAGATCTGATTTCCATTTATACTCATGTGTATATGGCATTTCTTTCTGTTCTTGTGCATAAAGTTAGACACATACATCTGTCTATAGGAACTGAACAAAAAGGTGTGGTTTTAGATGAATTAGAAGTATTTCAACCTTAAAGCCCAAGACATTATCAAGAAGGGCTGCTGATGCTCACCCAAAGCTGCTTTTAGTGTTTCATTTTGCTCTGATGTGTATGATTTCAAGTCATTTTATTTTATACGGATAGGTTTTGTGACATTGTGCTGTGACTGCTGTAATACATTAACGGTATCAAAATAAACACTGGGAGATTAATTAGCTCTCATAAATAACCATCTTTATGCAGATTGTCTCTATGAAAAATGTACAGCAGAACAGAAAAATACAGCAGAATTTACTGTAAAAGCGCTAAAAAAGTATACAGAAATAATTCATTAAATTTTCATTTTTTATTTTTAAAATTCTTAAGCTTGTTCACTACTGTTTAGTGTTTTCTTTAATTTCATGCTATTTCATGCTCTCTGTTGATTATTTTTGTGTAGCTATTTGTGGGTGTGTGAACCTTATTAAAATAAATTGCTGCTTTTATGTGAAAAATTCAAAAGCATCTCCCAAATTAGCCTTGCAAGATTATTATAAGAACTTACCAGTATATGCACAAGATGTTTTTCTCCCATTCCTGCCAGTATAAGGAACAAGCTTTAATAGTAATGCTCTGGATTGGTTAAATTTAGTCAGAATGTGATGCAGATCCATGTACTTAAAAATGAACAAACAACAACAGCAAAAACTCGATATGCATAAACTCTTGATATGGACAAACTATTTTGTGGAAGCAGATAGCTAAAGCAGTTGTTTCCCAGTCCATATTTCCAAAAGTGGAACTGCCTGAAAATTCCACACAGGGGATGGGGAGTTTGGAAGGTTTGGTCACCTACCAAGCAGCGTTCAACGGACTAAGAACAACTGTAGTAACAAGCCCTGGAGAGAGAAATTGTTTCCTTTTGACCCTCTGCTGATAGGAAATGGGGATTTTGGGAAGAGGGGCTATGTTTTTCTGCCTCACTTATGTCATGTTCCAAAGACAAAGTAAATGTATCATGTAACTGTGTGTTTCCCTGTCCCGGTCCAGCCTCATATCCTTGTCAAGACAGCTTCCACTCAGGTTAAGAGTCTGATGGCACCTTTATAGTATGTCAAAGGAAATTCGCAAAGGCACATGGGGGAATGGTCTATTAAAAAACAAACAAAAAAAAACCCTACAAAAGGCTTTGAACTTCTCATGTGGCGATATTCACTATCATCAGCTTACTTTCTCAGCTATTCCTTATGTCTCAGAACACAGGGCTGTTGGTTTTTTCTCCCACTCCCTGAAAATATAAGCCAAATTGTATTTTCTCATTCAGCCATAAAGTATACTTGGCTCACAAAACACAGCTCCTATTTTAACAGAAATTTTGTTAAGCAGATTACTGAGACACTGAGGTATTACAGCATGCTGTCTGTCACTATACAAAAAAGATCATAAAAGAGCAATTATCATATGCTTATGATGTTGTATTTTTAACAACCATTCTGCTGTTGCATATTTTTTTTTTTCAAAAAAACCTCTGTTCATTTTTAAGAAGGAAAATGCATGGGGGAGAGAAAATCGAGTCTGCACTTACTTGGCTCAGTGAACATTATGTTCCATTGCTTACTAGAGTTAGAACCAAATTAGCCTATGCGCAAGAGAAACAGCCTGCTGCAGCTATGCATCAGATCCTTGGTTTCAGTTAACTGATAATTCTGCACAGAGCTAACTTCTAGGAGTGTAAGAGCTAGGGGAGTCCTGGAGGCTTGTTGCTTGTAGTGTCTCAGCATTTAGAGCTATGTGTGCCCCAAAATAATGAAATATTTTTTGACCATTTTCTCACTCCTTTCACTGAAGAAAGGTGTAGGTATCAGACGTAGGGCTTTTGTGGGTGACCTACAATTTTTTCAGAGCTATTCAAGTCAGGGCTTCACTGTAATTTCTGCTCATAGTTGCAAAGGTTGGAGAAAGGAAGAGAGAACAGTGGGCAAACAGAGATAGTCTAGCCACAGACCACATTTTGCATGTAAATCTCTAGTGTTTGCATTGACCTCCTTTCTTAGACTGCTTAGTGATACCAGTGAAGAAAATGTATTTTCTCTTTTTTGTGTTTTTGTGTATGTACTGGGGAGGAGCAGTGATGTGCTTGTGGTTTCTTGCTGTTGGTTTATGTGGTTGTTTTTTTTTTTCTCTTTGTACTTGCCTGTTTACTACAGGTACTGTGAAAGTGGAGCTGAACTCTGAGAACTGAGTATTTTCACCTCAGTTTGTTTCAGCACATATCTGTTGTGCTGAAGCATACTGAAACACTGAATGAGTAATTACAGCTCAGCTTGGAATTAGAACATTAGAACTATGGGGGAAGAGAGAGGAATGACAGGTTAAAAAAAAAAGTGAAAATGAGGCTAATGCAAATTCTTTTCTTTAAGACAGTTTCATCTCCAAGCAGTAGATTTTAATCAGGATAGTTACTAAACTAAATTGTTTCATGCTGCAAGGAGCCTCTTTGAGAAATGACTTGTTAACAGTGTCAATGAGCACTGGCCAGGATCTGCAGGAATTTGATGAGTGAATTTTGAGTGCCTGTTTGTGCTGCTTGCAGTGGTTTGGCTTTGACAGATGATCCTTCCAGCCAAAGGTGAGGCTGACTGACCCTTCCTGAGCAGTTTCCATGACAACCTAGCATTTCTGAATAATCTTGGTTTATAGGAAATCTTTTCCTCCCTCTTCTTT
This sequence comes from Numida meleagris, assembly GCF_002078875.1. NCBI lineage: Eukaryota > Metazoa > Chordata > Aves > Galliformes > Numididae > Numida > Numida meleagris. The sequence goes on along the minus strand of NW_018364550.1, from coordinate 72,098 downwards.
CCCCTCAGTGTTGGTTTCTTGGCTTTTTGTCGTTTGTTTTTCCATTACACCTTAGGGTAATTTTACTGTTTTTATGAGAGTTCTGAACAATAAACTCCTACTCTCTGCTTATAAGCACTTTTCCGTTGTATTTCAGAAAAGAGTGATGATTGGGAATAAAATCAGATATTTCCCAACAACTGATAATACTGATAATACAATTATATACAACACTGATAATACAAAACTGTTAACTGAGATATGGGCTTGCAGCAGACAGATCCCCTATTTTCTAGGTGAGAGTCTGAAAACCTCTATCCCTCAAGATGTGACGAAGAAGATCTAGTTGTCATGGCCACTTCTTCCTCTGTCAATAATGTCCAGAGAATACAGTCTCTTCTGAGCACACAGTAGGGTACTCCTACCTATGCTGGCATTGTATTCATAGTCATTTAGCTTGTTCTTCTGTACTGACATTTTTATAGAATAGAACAGTTCAGTTGGAAAATTCCTACAAAGACCATCAAGTCCAACTGCCTGACCACTTTAGGGCTCACTAAAAGTTCAAGCACATTAATGAGTGCATTATGCAAATAGCTCTTGAACACTGACACACATGAGGCATCAACCACCTCTCCAGGAAACTTTTCCTGTGTTTGACCACTCATGATAAAGAATTTTTCCCAGTTTCACCCTCCCCCGGCACAGCTCTATGTCTTTACTGTACTGCCATTGGTGAGCAGAAGCAGAGCCCAGCACCTCCTTCTGTGTTGCCTCCTGTTAGGATGTAACTGAGACTTCTCTTTTGCGGTTTACAGGCACCACTGTTCTTTTCACTTTGGTAGTGCAACATTTAAATGACCCATTCAATAGTCATTTTTATTTAAATAAGTAAATAGATTTAGCTTCCAAGTCTGTCTTTGGAATTACATTCATATTAGTGCCTGAACACTTCTCTGTTCCTGTGCTACTTTGCTTATGGTGAATTTTACTTCTTTATTTTCTACACTTGCTATTACCAGTTCAGATCTATAGTTTGTGCTGAGGAAAAAAAGCTGAGCAGAGATACAAACTTATTCATAGAGGGTAAAAAAAAAAACACAAAAAAAAACCATTGCTTTAGACTTTCATTGAAGCCTGGCTGTGGCCATCCTGCTCTCTTTGAGGGAGAGAGGGTCTTTATTTTGCCCATTGATGTTTACATAATGTTTTCCTTATATGCTTGAGAAAGCAAGTAGAAGTTTGCACTGGGCAGACCTAAATTGCAAAAATGAATTTTATTTGTCTGGAATAGCCAGGATCCTGATCTCACTGGTCAGATCAAGATGTTAATTTAATACCCAAGCTCTTTTGTTTCTGTTAAAGGAGAGGAAAAAAAATAATTTCAGATATATGTCCTCTTACCTTTATAGTTTGGTTTTTTTTGGTGGTGGTGGTGTTTTTTGTTTGGTTGGTTGGTTTTTAAGACAGAGCCCATCTATCTGTTTGCATTGTACCATCAGGAGCTCTTTGGCAATAGTATCTTTCCAACTGGAAAAAGACATTTAGGAAGTAAATTTTTAGTCAAATGTGTGATAACAATATTAAGATTTTATTAATGATTTTGATTTAACAAGTACAGAGAAATTACTATGTAAGTCCTAGATATAGCACTTCTTATGCATAAGTTACTGAGTATGTGTCTGTGTAGTATTACTGGCCTCAACAACCACTGATGGTTTTAAAGTTCAGTAACTTATAAATGACTGAGGACTTATATTCTTGGAAGATGTAATTAATTGTAAAGGTTAGCAGTGCATTAGACATTGAACTTAACAGCTATGACATTGCATATATCTGTACACTTGCTCTGTTTCTCCTTTTGTACCTCTTTTCCCCTTAGCTTCACCTAGCACAAAGATTTAATTTATTTTGATTTTTAATAGTGACTTTTTGAAGGAAGTATTAGTTCTAGGACTAATGTAATGCACCATCTGTGAGCTTGTAATCCCAGCTTTCGAAGTACTTAATAAAAGTAGGCTAAAGCTCTCAGAGTCTGGACTAAAGCTTTTATGTCCATATTTAAGCCCCTTGCTTAAGGCATCTGTTTTTAGAAAAATTGCTAACTGTCCTGAGTACCTCCTGCCTTGAGGCACTTCAAACAGAATCTTGGTCACCAGTAGGAATGGGCTGTAAAAGATGTGGGTGTTTATTTTTTTTTCAGTTGTTTGGTTGTTATTTTAGTTTTTGTGTTAAATAATTTATCAGTTGCTAAGATCACTTACGACTGATTGTGTGAAAGATCAGTAGAAGGGGTAAGCAAAAGGGCCTGACTTTGAATATGGTACAGCCATATGCAAGAGGCAGCGTGAAGAAGTATGGAGATCCTGCTGTCACATTTCAGCTTTTGCATCATAACTGCATTTTGGAGTAGAGATGAACAAAACTGATCTATTCTGTCATGTCCTTTCAGCTTTGAGTACCTTGAGGAGTCTTCTGATTGGGTTCTTATCAATACCAAACTTTTTTGCAGCTGATGTTTTGCACAAGTTCCAATTGGTTTAGATCTCAGACTGCCTTTTTTTTTTTTTTTTTTTTTTGACTGTGATAGAGATGGTAAGGTGATCATACCATAAACATGCCCAGCTCTTGTGTTTGCTTTTCTTGCCATTGTCAGCGCAAGCCCAAAGGTATCTGAAGTGCTTTTCACCTTGCCTGCCTTGAAATGAGATGTTCCTCTGCTCAGTTTCTTTCCTGAATGGAATGACTGGTGATCTGACTAAGCAGCTGAGATGTCAGTTTGTTAATGGCTGGATAATAGCTTTAAAGTAGACTAAACTACTTTGTAGACACCTACTACTTAGTAGACACCTCCCTACCCGTAGGGAGGTGTGCTGCCTCCCTGGGGCTCGGGTCAAGGATATCTCTAGAAAACTCCCTAGTTTGATCCACCCCTCTGATTATTGTCCTTTATTAATAGTTCAGGCTGGCAGCGATGAGACTGCTGACAGAAGCCTGAAACTTATCAAAAATGACTTCAGGGGACTAGGGTGGTTAGTTGAGGGAATAGGAGTACAGGTGGTATTTTCTTCTATCCCTTCACTGACACAGAAGGACACTGAAAGGGGCAGGAAAACCCATCTCATAAACACATGGCTGAGAGGCTGGTGCAAACGCAAGAATTTTGGGTTCTTTGATCACAGGGCGGTTTACTCGGCACCAGGCCTGAGGTCTGCTGATGGGTCTGTCCTGTCTCAAAGGGGGAAACGCATCCTTGCCCAGGAGCTGGCAGGGCTTATAGAGAGGGCTTTAAACTAAAGAGGAAGGGGGAAGGGGATAAAACCAGCCCTGCAAGAGGTGTGCCTAGGCGGGCATCAGGATTAGGGGTGAGGCAAGGGGCTCAGCTGAAGTGCGTCTATGCCAATGCCCGCAGCATGAGCAACAAACAGGAGGAGCTGGAAGCCTTCATGCGGCAGGCAAACTATGACTTAGTTGCCATTACGGAAACATGGTGGGATCGCTCCCATGACTGGAGTGTTGCGATGGATGGCTACAAGCTCTTCAGAAAGGATAGGCAAGGAAGGAGGGGTGGTGGCGTGGCTCTCTATGTTAGAGACTGTTTTGATGTTATTGAACTTGCAACTGGGAAAGACAATGTTGAATCTCTATGGGTAAAGATCAAAGGAAAGGCTGACAAGGCAGACATCCTGGTGGGGGTCTGTTATAGACCACCTAACCAGGATGAAGAGACAGATGAGGCATTCTATAAACAGCTGGCTGAAGTTGCGTGATCACCTGTCCTTGTCCTCATGGGGGACTTCAACTTCCCTGATATATGCTGGGAATACAACACGGCGCAGAAGAAGCAGTCTAGGAGGTTTCTAGAGTGTATGGAAGATAACTTCCTTCTGCAGCTGGTCAGAGAACCTACCAGGGGAGGTGCCCTGCTAGACCTGCTGTTTACAAACAGGGAAGGTCTGGTGGGAGATGTGGAAGTTGGGGACTGCCTTGGACAGAGCGACCATGAAATGGTAGAGTTCTCAATTCTTGGTGGAACCAGGAGAGGGGACAGCAAAACGGCAACCTTGGACTTTCGGAGGGCAGACTTTGAATTGTTCAGGAGGCTGGTAGGAAGGGTCCCTTGGGATTTGGTCCTGGAGGGTAAAGGGGTCCAGGAAGGCTGGTTGCTCCTCAAGGAGGAAGTCCTGAAGGCGCAGGAACAGGCTGTCCCCCTGAGCCGCAAGATGAGCCGGCGGGGAAGGAGACCAGCGTGGACGAACAGGGAGCTTTTCCTGAGGCTCCAGGAGAAAAAGAGAATCTACCTCCTGTGGAAGAAGGGACAGGCAACTTGGGGAGAGTACAAAGAGGTTGTCAGGATGTGCAGGGAGAAAATTAGGAAGGCGAAGGCCCAGCTCGAATTAAGCTTGGCTGCTGGGATTAAAGGGAACAAGAAACTCTTTTACAAATATATTAACAGTAAGAGGAGGACCAAGGAGAATCTCCATTCTTTACTGGACGCGGCTGGGAATGTGGCCACTGAGGACAATGAAAAGGCTGAGGTTCTCAATGCCTTTTTTACGTCTGTCTTTAAAAGCCAGACCAGTTGTCCTCAGAGCACTCTACTCTCTGACTTGGAAGTCTCAGATGGGGAGCGAAACAAACCCCCCATGATTCAGGAGGAAACAGTCAGAGACCTACTACTCCAACTGGACTGCCACAAGTCCGTGGGGCCGGATGAGATCCACTCGAGAGTACTGAGGGAGCTGGCGGAGGAGATAGCCAAGCCGCTTTCCATCATCTATCGGCGTTCCTGGTCAACTGGAGAGGTCCCAGAAGACTGGAGACTTGCCAATGTGACTCCCATCTACAAGAAGGGTTGTAAGGAGGATCCAGGGAACTACAGGCCTGTCAGCCTGACCTCGGTGCCAGGGAAGGTTATGGAGCAGATTGTCCTGAGGGAGATCACGCAGCATTTGCAGGACAACCGGGGGATCAGGCCGAGCCAGCATGGGTTTGTGAAAGGCAGGTCCTGCTTGACCAACCTGATCTCCTTCTATGATCGAGTGACCCGTCTGGTGGATGAGGGAAAGGCTGTTGATGTGGTCTACCTAGACTTCAGCAAAGCCTTTGACACTGTCTCCCACAGTATTCTCCTGGAAAAACTGGCAGCCCGTGTCTTGGGCAGGTACACTCTTTGCTGGGTAAGGAGCTGGCTGGAGGGCCGGGCCCAGAGAGTGGTGGTGAATGGAGTTAAATCCAGCTGGTAATCGGTCACGAGTGGTGTTCCCCAGGGGTCGGTGCTGGGGCCTGTCCACTTCAATATCTTTATTGATGACCTGGATGAGGGCCTTGAGAGCACCCTCAGTAAGTTTGCAGACGACACCAAGCTTGCAGGAGGTGTCGATCTGCCTGGGGGTAGAGAGGCCCTTCAGAGCGATCTGGACAGGCTGGATCTCTGGGCTGAAGCCAATGGAATGAGGTTCATCAAGACCAAGTGCCGGATCCTGCACTTTGGCCGCAACAACCCCAGGCAGTGCTACAGGCTTGGGGCAGAGTGGCTGGAAGGTTGTGTGGAGGAAACGGACCTGGGGGTGTTAGTCGATGCTCGGCTGAGCATGAGCCAGCAGTGTGCCCAGGTGGCCAAGAAGGCCAATGGCATCCTGGCTTGTATCAGAAGTAGTGTTGCCAGTAGGAGTAGGGAAGTCATTGTCCCTCTGTACTCAGCATTGGTGAGGCCCCACCTCGAGTACTGTGTCCAGTTTTGGGCCCCTCACTGCAAGAAAGACATTGAGGCCCTGGAGCGTGTTCAGAGGAGGGCAACGAAGGTGGTGAGGGGTCTGGAGCACAGGCCTTATGAGGAGCGGCTGAGGGAGCTGGGATTGTTCAGTCTGGAGAAGAGGAGGCTCAGGGGAGACCTCATCGCTCTCTATAACTACCTGAAGGGAGGTTGTAGTGAGCTGGGGGTCGGCCTCTTCTCTCTTGTAACTAGTGACAGGATGAGGGGGAATGGCCTCAAGTTGTGCCAGGGGAGATTCAGGCTGGACATTAGGAAACACTACTTTTCTGAAAGAATGGTCAGGCGCTGGAATGGGCTGCTCAGGGAGGTGGTTGAGTCACCGTCCCTGGAAGTGTTCAATAAACGTTTAGATATAGCGTTGAGAGACATGGTTTAGTGGGGTTATTGGTGGTTGGACTGGATGATCTTGTAGGTCTTTTCCAACCTAGCTAATTCTATGATTCTGTGATTCTATGATAAACTTTTTATTGCTTGATTGGAATCACATGAGAGAATGTTAGGCGAGTCTCCAGATATAGACCACTTTTAGTTCAGGAATCCCCTGTGCAACATCGATTGGCTGAAAGGCAGTTATTTCCTGATGCTGAATTAAGGCTTAGACACACTACAATATTGCATGAAACAAAAGTGTTGCAACCTGGAAGCAGGATCCTGAAACTGTTGAAATGGCTTCTCTTCAAGAACAATTGGAAGGTCAGCTGGTCAATTTTAAGGGTGAGTTTTTGCAAAGGCATAGTTGTACTCAGTCCAGTCTTTCTGGGGAATTGGTGTTGGTTCTTCAAAATGGCTGTAAACTTCAGCATACAAATTATTTTTTTTAATTATGTCTTAGACTTTATATATGTATCTCCATTAATGTTAGGGTTATATTAAGGTTAATGCTTAGATCTTAATCATTTTTTGATATAGTTAAAAGCAGTAAATACAGATGCACATATAGATTGTTGTGGCAAGATTAGTTGCTTTTGTAATCATAAAAATCTTCTTAACATGCCTGTTTTTCATTTACTCTGTCATGTGCTTTGAATTATTTTGAAGGATGCTTAGACATGTAATTACAGGTTCCCTTTTCCTGATATTAGTTATTGTGTAAGAGTTATTCACTAGAATAACAATTGGGTAGTGTGTACATGTGTTTTTGAATGGAATGTATTTTAAGACATGGGATACTGAAGCTGATCTTAATCCATTCTAAACTACTAATCAAGAACACTTGTAATAATAATCTGAACTTCAGCTGTTGAAAAGTACTGTTTCTTGCAGCACTGTAAAAGCATTTTAAATATTTTAATGTGTTAAAGTTGCTCTAAATGAAGCAATGGATGCTTTGACATCTGTCCAAAATTTGACATTCAGTAAGGTTTCATCTAGCACCCACCACAATTACAGACATTTAAAAAAAGAAATTTGGCACCAGACACTATATATATATGTATTTTTTTTTATTAGTTACCTAGTTATTTTAGTAGTTTCCCTTTTAGTGTTCTAGTCCTTATTAATACCTTTGTAAGATCAAGGCACAGAAGCATGAACAACATGTAGCTTTGTAATGGCTCTTTTTCATTGCAATGTTTTTACATTTTACTTAAACCTTCCTCTCACCCACGCTCGCTCTTTTTTTCCTTGGCTCTTGCACTTAGGCAACCCCCTGCCAAACCTCTCCCATCACTATTTGAGGAGAGCTGTCCCAACGTACTTTCCCTGTGTTTGGGTTGCATGCATTTTTTACCTCAGCTCAGACTTCCCCAAGGCCTAAACTGCTCTTGTCTCCCTGAGACTCCAAACTGATAAGCCAGTTTAATTGGAATGGGGCATGGTGGTTGTTCAGCCTTCATTAGACTGAAATGTAGCAAGAGAGAATATAAAATGAAACAAGAATAAGATAGAATAGGCAATAAATTCTTTATCAGTCAGGGGCCCAGCAATGTACAGCTTGTATTGTCCTATGTGAAAGCTGATCTTGCTATTTATTAGGATTCTGACTTTTGACCTAAAAAATGCCAGAAAGGCTTTTGTATGCTTTCAGTTCAGTGTGACTCCATATTATTTTTCTTTATATGCTCAGATATGCTTGTTCTCATCAATCTGGGGAGAAGCTGAAAGTCCTCCTGCTTTACATTGTCACTGGACAGTTGTTGGTTCACAAAATTGATTCCTGAAATAGGAGTTTCTCAAAGGAGATTTACCTGTGGTATTCTGAGTTAGATATGTTCCACCTTTAAGGGTGCAGTTGAAACACACAGCTTGTTTGTGACAGACATATGCTATACTAACAAAAACAGTCAGTAAATGATTTAATTATTTTTATCTAAGAGGCTGCAGACCATCTGTTTTTGCAGAAAATTTTCAGAAAATCATAGCATGGTCATTTCATAGCTATTTCAATACCTTTGGAGCTAGTGATTTGGATAGAAAACAGGTCCAACATAATAAGTTTTGGGCAAGGAAATCACCATTGAATTTCCTCTATAAATTTATCTGATCTGTTCTGCAGAACAGTAACCTTACATTTGAAGCTTTTGAGTGGTATTCTCTTCTGGTGCCCATCAGTTTGGATAGACACTTGTCATGGTTTTGTGATTTTCGGTTATTGGTATTCCACATCATAACATCATGTAGTGGACATACCTAGTTCAGAAGAGAAGGACTACTACAGTCCCCACGGTACTTTGCTCCTTTGTTACCATTTTCCAGCCGGAGGGAAAAGATAGAAGCTCGCAGTATAAGAACTTGCAGATCACGAGACCTTGTCCCTTTTTTCCGCCGTCTCTCGTCTTGGCAGCACCTCGCTCTCCAGCCGTCTTATCGTCGGTAGTAGAGTAAGGCCTACCTTGATTTTGGGACATTCTCTGTCTCTGTGTTGGATTTATCAGCTTAAATTGTAATTATATTGTATTATAGTGTGTTGTTTTGCATTCCGATATTTTATTTAGTAAATTAGTTTGTTTCTCCTCAGATTGTTGCCGCTGTTCTTTGCTCTCAGGGCCATCTCCCTACCCTTTTCCCCTTTCCCCTTTTCCCGGGACGTGGGCCCTTGGGTCCCCCGTCCCCTTTGTCACGGAGCCGGGCCTAACGCCCGTAAACCGTTGACAACACTGTTGAAATCAGGGTAGCTAGACTAGCTTGCAGCAAATGGTAGAGAACCAGGTTCACCATCTATGGGCTTACTGTACAGCGTTTGTAAGATGGTTGTGTTTTTGCCTTACACATGTAGGTGCCACTGAATTGCTGCTTCTAGCCCGCCGGACAGATTTGAGGCGCATTTCCTTAGACACTCCAGATTTTACAGACATCGTTTTGCCACTGGAGGACATCCGTCATGCAATCGCCATTGACTTTGATCCTCTGGAAGGGTACATTTATTGGACTGACGATGAAGTTAGGGCCATCCGTCGCTCATTCGTCAATGGGTCAGGTAGCCAGTTTGTTGTCACAGCACAGATTGCTCATCCTGATGGCATTGCTGTGGACTGGGTTGCCCGAAATCTGTATTGGACTGACACTGGCACTGACCGCATAGAAGTTACAAGGCTTAATGGGACCTTGAGAAAAATCTTGATATCGGAAGACCTGGAAGAACCTAGAGCTATTGTGCTGGATCCTACAGTAGGGTAAGGAGCTGTTCATGAGCACTTTTTAAGTTTTAGACATAAAGAAGATTCTTCTATTTACATTCATGGAGTTAATAGGATGCAAAGATAAACTTCTAGGTCTTCAAAATGAAAATACTGTCCTCCTTTGAAAGTTATTGATCTGAGGCTTAGGGACAACTGCTCCCTTTTAACTATTCAAATTCTGTGTCTTTAGGTTTTATTCTTCTCTTTAAAACTGTTTTGGGGACTGTGTGGACCCATTTGTTTATTCTAGCTAATACGGCTTGTTATATAGTTTTGCTCAGCAGATTGATATAGGAGTATAAGTATGTAAAGTATCCGTCTGTTTACATGTCAATGCAATTTTGGATGTGTTGGGCATTGTTGTTTAGGTAAGAAAATATATTTGGCTTTGAAATGCATTTTTCTGTGTGCTATGTGGCTTCAGGGAATTGTAGTCCAGAAGCAGCCCATAAATATTGAAAGGTTGATTTAATAAGACTTCTTAAGATTTTGTTTCCATTGCAGGTACATGTACTGGACTGACTGGGGAGAAATTCCAAAGATCGAGAGGGCAGCATTAGATGGCTCAGACAGGATTGTGCTGGTAAATACCTCACTTGGGTGGCCAAATGGACTGGCACTGGATTATGCAGAAAGCAAAATATACTGGGGAGATGCGAAAACGGACAAAATAGAGGTTTGTAATTGTGCTGGCATTTTTAATTCCCTGGGATTATAGAACATAGTTACTCTATTTTTCTTAGTGTTTAAATTCTGATATAGTTTAAAAAATGGAATGGGATGATGGTTGATTTCTGCTGTAAGAAACAATTCAGTTTTTCTCTGACTTTGGGCAAGTTGCTCACTAGTCTTCCTGAGTTTTTCCATCTGTAAAACAGAAATAGTATCAGTGTAGTAGATGTCTTTTTTTTTTAATATATGATAAGGATTTGTTAAATAATTTGCTTCTTAGATCATTAATAAAATTTTTTCTTGGGAGTAATGTTTGTAGGTTAAACTAATTTTACTATTATTCTTTGTTCTGCTTAGCTTAGGTGTAAGCAGATAAATACATTTTAGAGAATTAAATTTTATATAAATAAATTTCAGATAAATAAGTCTCATTTTACATAGAATTACCTGTACTCTCAAAAATCTTCTGTACTTTGCATCTCCTTTGTTTTATTAGGGCTCCAGCAAGAGGATAGATTTTACTTTCTTTCTGGTATGCTGTATTTGTTCAGTTTATTATGAAAAGGCTGAATGCTTTCTGGAAGCAGGAGACTTGGCTACTACCTGAAGCATAGTAACAATACCTAGTTTCCCTGTATTCTCATAGGCTTAGCTTCCTTTTGTTGAGTTACAACCTTCCTTATGGAATCTTTAATACAATAAGTATTTTTTAGCACTTACTCAGTAGTCACTGTATTTTCTCTAGTCTTCTGAAATTGTTTTACTTATAAATAACTTCAAGTGCATCAACTGGAAATTATGATCTTGTGCTAGAAGATCGTGTAACTGCTCTCCTTAGAGTCAAAGTAACTCCAGGCCTGCAAGGTGATTTGCTTCGAAGCACTCCTTGAAAGAGCCTCAGGGAGCATGGTTTTCTTCGTCCCAAAAATAAGACTTATAGTCTATTAGTCACCTAACTTTTTAGCAGATCCGGGGAAAAAAGGTAAAGGAGACTCAACTATACTTAGAGATTTATTTATAATGGATTGAGCACTTCAGCCCTGATACTGCCTTGAACTTGAATGTATATTGCAAAAGGAAAGTTAAGCATTCTCCAAACTCATGCTTACCAAAACAGATTTTTTTCACACGTTTCGGGCTTACTCAGACCAGGGTTCGGTATTCATTGCTAATGATTCTTTTTAGTGGTGGATCAGTTTGTGGTAGAAATTTTCAACTAAATTAGGCATGAGTTCACTGCTGCAGTTCCATCAATCACACTAGAACACGTGATGTAATGTTAATGCCAACATTACAATGGCTGTGGCAGGACAGAAGATATCTGATCTGGCACAAACAACTTGCCAGGACAATTTACATTTTATTGTTTTTAAGCTAATATAAGCTGATAAATGAATTTGACCCAGGTTTTCATGTAGCATTTATGCAGGGAATCCAGAAAAGATTTATTATCTTATTAGTTATTTTTTCCCATGAGGTTTCAAGTGCTAGACTTTCCCTGCTTCTGCTTTTTTATAGCATTTGTTAACTGTTGAGATTTTACCCACTAGATAGCTAAGTACTACACACCATTCAATCACTGTCCACACCCCTCTCAGTGTGCTGAGGGGAACTGAAAAAGGTAAAAGTGTTAGAACTGGTGTGTTGAGATAAAGACAGTTCAGTGAGAGGGGGGGGTTCTTTTTTGTGTGTAAATCACACACAAAAAGAAAAACAACAAACAAACAAAAACAAGTGCTGTACAATGCTACTGCTGACCACCAGCTGACTGGTGCCCATTTAATCCCTGAGCAGTGGCAGGCCTTCCACTGCCCAGTTCCTGCCTCCCTCCCTCCCCCTCTCATCTTTGTCATTTCAACATGATGCCATGTGGAATGGCATATTCTTTTAGCCAGTTTGAGTCATCTGTCCTGGTTCTGTCCTCTCCCAGCTTCTTGTGCACCTCCAGCATTCTCACTTTGGCAGGGCAGTCTGAGAAGCTGAAACATCTTTGGCTCTGTGTAAGCGCTGCTCAGTAACAAATATATATTTGTGTGTTATCACCACTGTTTTCATCATACATCCAAAACACAGCACAGTACTAGATATAGTGAAGAGAATTATCCCAGCCAAAACCAGGGCATTAACCAGGACTCCTATTAACATTCAGAAAATCTTGAAAAAGCCTGGGTAAAACCTTTAAAGCAAGAGAAGAAATTCTCCCACAGTTTTGCTTTGGAATTTTTGGATTTTACTTTCATTTGGTTTGGGTTTTTTTGGTTGTGTTGTTTTGTGTTGTTGTTTTTAATTTACTATTGTACTTTCATTGTAGAAGTTGTCAGTTTGGGGGGGGTGACAGATGTTTAAAATCATGAGAAGTATGTAGAAGGTGTCAAGGACTCTTTCGCTCCCACCCAGCTATTTTTGACAGAAGCATGTGGAATTGATACGAGAAGGTGATAGGTGGAAGGAAAAAAAAAAGGTGGTTCTTCAAGCTGTGTAAGTTTTGGAAATTCTTGTGGAAGACTGAATATGTCTGTGGAAGAGAATTCCACTGAAGTTTCTAATACATAAATTTGTGTTTTGAACCACAAATCACTGAACTGTAAACTTCTGGAGAATCAAAGACTCTTAAGAAGTTTACGTGCATGTTGGCTCTATTATTCTGCTGTTCAGTAGGTATAATTTGTTATTTAATATTCTCTGGCGTGGGATACCAGGATGGGTGGACCTTTGGATTGATACCATACAGCCTCTGTTTTCCCACGTTGAGACCATTCTTCCATTTTGTTGAATGGGCAATCTTTATTTAGTTTGTTGTACTAACTTCAGGAAGACCTCGTGTTTTTCCATAGACATAGGTCTGCTGCTTGCTCATCACGTCTCAGAAAGGCAGAAATGGGTTGAACATTGATGATCTCTGGTAATGATAGATTGGAGTGTGAGTTCAGTACAGCTTCTGTAATTAGAAAAGCAGGGAAAGACCCTGTAGAGTGAAGAAGGGGTACTCATCTGAAAGAATGATTCAGTCTTCAATAGATTGTTTTTTCTTTATCGTGCTAAGTAATGCAAATACAGTGGAGAGTCTCCTTACCTATGAATCTTAATGAATTTTCCTCAAGATCTTGTGTGGTCTCTGTATTTTTTTAATATTAGATTGGTTGTGCTATGGTGAGCTACAGAAATCTCAGGCTATAATGTTATTATCTATAATAGCTGAAATATTACTGACATTTCAAGTCTTCCCTTTTCCTCCCACTACCTTTCTCTCCTATGGCAACCATGAATCCTGAGACTTGTAACACTTTCCCTGCCCTCCTCATCCTTTTTTTTTTTTTAATATAACTGTTTAGTTTTTTAATATAACTGTTTAGTAGGAGATGGTTTGACCTTCTGTAAATTTTTTAAGCTTGCATTTGCAGAAAAGACAGTGGAGGAGGTGCAACAGTGAAGATATTTGTGACGGTCAAATAAGAAACTTACAATTGAACATGAAGATGTCTGGTATATGCCTGGTCTCTGCTTTGCTTGTACGTGCCTGTCTATGTTTGGGATGGGGAGTAGGGATAAAAGCAGGAGAAATATGTTTGTATACTTACTCTATTGTGTTTAAGTACTATTTCATACATGGTTTTAAATAAAGTATACTTTTTCCCTTTTCAGTATGTGGGATTCTTCAGAAACATTATTTAATTGCAGTGCAACTGACATTAATGTTTCTTGCAAGCTATGTTTCTGGTTTGTTTGTGCCACATAGGAAATCTTATTATTTATATTTTATGCACTGTTTCATGCTATGCTGTTCTGGAGCCCCCAAACGATAATAAAGCATCAGCAGGGGTTAATGGAGACTGGCAGGGGGTACAGCAGGGAGCTTTTGTTCCCATTTTATCTGGCAGCCAGCAGCAGGCAGAAGCAGGCTGTGGCTCAACAGCTTCGTCATTTATCTCGGTCAGGTTTCACTGCTGATAAACTTCTATTGAAATGGATGGCTGCTATTGTGCTTACCAGTAGGGAAGATTTCTCATTGACTTGCTACAGGTTTAAAGCATTTTCCTGCCGTGCTATGAGGTTAAAAATGTATGATCTGCTCTGCTGCACTGGTCTTATGTTATCCTGCTCAAGTGAATATTTGTCTTCTGAGCACGTACGCTACCTGTTTTAAGGCACAGGTTGGATTTTAAATGGTCAGCAAATCTTGTATTGATAAAGCAATTATGAATGGATGTATGTGTGGCTGTGTGCATTAAGAGGAAATAATAACGATATGGCTGATTTCTCACAATTTTTCAGTCTGTGCTTCATTTTTCTTTATTCATCGTTCTTTCCTATTCTTCATTCTCAGAACTAGAGATGACACCCACTTACACCTACTAGTGGTGAGTTTAAAGAAAGGACTGCCTCCTACACAATGCAACCATTCTTTAGTGATTTTTGAGTGCAGCTTTAACTTGGAGTGTTTCTGCATTCCCAAATTTATTAGCCGTGCCTAGCATTACTGTCTCTAATCCTCATCATTAGTATGGTAAATCTTACATCCTGCTGTTTTTCAGCATTAGTACACACAAGCTCTCAGAACTCCCCCTTGTCAGACAACAGAAAGCGGATGCCACTAAGACATTTTGAGTACAAAATTCTTGAACAGAGAAGACCTTTTTGTCTTCAACCCAGGAGCTAATAGCTTGGCATCTAGAGAATGCTCTAATTCACATTCTAATCCTGAAATTGCAGGGCTGCATTTTCCTCTGATGACAACTCCCTCAATTTTACTACCAGCCTAATAAGGAAATTTTGTTTTCTAAGCATTCACTATTTATTTTCTGACTGCAAAGCTGTCATGTAGCATATTGTTATATTGTAAAATGTTGATGTCTTGTAAGCCTGATTATTGATTCTGCCCCATCCACCACACGTTGAAACAGACATGGAAAAATGGCGAGGCAGAAACAAGTCTGTGTCTTAAAACATATGGTGAAAACATCTGTTTTTGTTAAATTGCATTAAGCTTCTCATAGGTATTAGAAGTAACATAGTTTAAATTGATTTTCTTCCTAATTTTGTTGGGAAAATTTCTGCCGCAGTAGGCTTGCTCAGTCATCTTTATCCCAAAAAGAGAGAGAGAAGTTTTTAGCTTTCTTTATTCAAATGAAGAGAGTCTACTGGGTGCATTTCTCGGAAGGATCTCTCAACCCATCAGAGGTCACAGCCTCTTTAATCCCTGTACCTCAATGCTATAGTGAGTGCTCCCCTTTTCCCCATTGGCTAAGGTCCTTGGTGTTCACATTGTTCTTCGTTTGCCTACCATGCACTCATCCCTCCCCAGCAGGTAACCTCACTTCATTTCCTTTGGTTATAATTATGTTGTAATCTGGATTCAGAGTTTGTTGTTTTGCCCAACTAGAACTATGTTTGTATTCTGTTTGACAAAGTCCATCCCTCTTTGTCCTGTCAAGCAAGCAACATCTCCAAACAGGTGCTAAGCTAGCATCTCCTGCTATATATCTGCAAAATAAGTTTGTTTAACCAGTTCTTTTTCTCAGCCTTCATTCATCAGCTTTATCTTGTTTTGCAGGGACACTCTATCCTCCCAATTTCAGCTTTTCTTATTTTGCAAGGATGCCTTATCTTTTCTTTGTTCATCTTAATTTTATCCATAATGCATTGTTCACCTGGTTGTGGCACGTAGGGCCTACATTCAGCAAAGAACACCACATATGTATTGCAGGGGTGGGGTAAAGACAGATCCCCCTTCTTCATCCAAGTTTCAGAATTTTAAAGCTTACTTTGTCAGGGAACTTCCGCTTATTTCTTAATGCCTGCTTGGCCTGCATCAAGAAAACTGTAGAATTTATAAAAATGAAATAGTTCATATTTTACATATTTTTCACTTGGTAATTTCTTTTGGACTTCCAAATTAAATTAAAGAACTAAATTTCATGATTAAGTCAAAGATAGGAAAACTATAATACACCGTGAAACTATAACACACTGTAAAAAAAATAGCAACCAGAAATTGCTTACTGGTAAGGTCTCCTGGCTCCATTCAAGAATTTGAGTAACCTTTTGGCCATGGACTGCAAATGTCGAGCTAAGACTTTGTGCTACTGCTCGCTTGTTATTAAAAAACAAACAACTTTTGAGCATGGTGTTATACAATTGCCACTTAAGTACTTTATGCAAGTGTTCAAAGTGTTTTAATATAAAAGTTAAAAAGGAAACAAAAATGTGTTTAAAACATCCATTCAGTTTAGATCCAGGAACATTAACATCTGTGCCCAGATGTGGAGTCCTTTGTACCTCAAAAGGTGAGACCTGTTGGAGCATATCCAGAAAAGGGCCACAGAAATGATCTAAGGGATGGTACACCTCCATATCAGGACAGACTGAGAGAGTTCAGACTGTTCAGCCAGGAAAAGAGAAGGCTCTGGGGAGATCTGATAGTGGCCTTTCAGTATCTAAAAGGGGGCATATAAGACAGAAGGGTACAAACTGTTTTGCAGGGTCTGTGATGATAGGACAAGGGAAATAGTTTCAAACTAAAACAGGATTTGTAGACTGGATATAACAAAATAGTTTTTTACATTAAGGATACTGAAGCACAGGAACAGGTTGCCCAGAGAGGTGGTGGATGCCTCGTGCCTGGAGATATGGAAGGTGAGGCCGGACGGGTCTCTGAGCAACCTGATCTAGCTGTGGGTGTCCCTGTTCATTGCAGGAGAGTTGGACTAGGTGACCTTTAAAGGTCCCTTTCAACTTAAGTTGTATGTTTCTATGTAAAAGCCTGATGTATTCAGAACAATCGTGATTGTTTTAAGTGGTGGAGGGTGATGTGAAGAGATATTGAGTTATCTTCTGTTTCTGATTCAGCTGTGTGTGGTTCTGTCAGTCTCACATTATGCCTTACCTTCCAGTATGCTGGTGTTTTTATTTCTCCCCAGTCTTAGATACAGTAGTGCACAAAAAAAGACTGAGATGGTCTTTGTGATCCTTCTTAATGATTATTCAGCTTTTTTCACACAGTGATTTGTTGTTGTTTGTTTGTTTTTTAATTTAGCACTGAGAACTTGTGGTTCTAATCTAAATTGTTTTCCCTGATACTGCCTATGATGTAACTTTGCAAAGGTCTAATGTCTGTGGAAAAAAAAAAAGTTTTATGGTAAAGTTAGTGCCTCCTATTAGACTGGTAAATACTTACAGTGAAAAACAGTATTTTGAGCATGCAGAGAGTCTCGGAATTTAAGTAATTCTGCTATAAGAACAGATGAATTGATGTAACAGCTTCCTGACACCAAAGGAGTGGAAAGGATCCCAAGGTCTGACCCCTGGCTTTGCACTGGCTTAGTCACTTACTGGACCATTCTGTGAACCAGCTGGACTAGCCAAAACAGCAGAAAACTTTTTTCTCTTTTTCTTCTACAAAAAAATCAATTTTAGTTAGTTTTGGAGGAGTCTGGAAAAAACAAAGTTTGGCAGAGAACAAGTTATAAATGATGATTTCCTTAGGGGAAGTTACTTTAAATAAGTCCCTTGGGAAGGTAAAGGAAAGAATGGAAGCTTTTGCCTATGTTCAATAGCATGTTGTTGCTGCCAAACTATCTTTTAAAATTGCCCCCCAAAACCATTGTAGGGGTTCATGTTGGTTTCGGCTACCCTTCTTTGCTTCCTGTGAATTATACATATAGTTGTTCATTAGACTTAGCTGATGAATATTAAGCTGCAAAATCTCAGTAACTAGCTTGCTTTTGATTCTCTGCACCCATATTCTCTTATTCCCATATAGTCTATGCCCACGTAAAAGAACACTCTCAGACTGTTGCTGCTCCACCTCATCTATTAATATGCCAAAATTAATTTCCATAGCCAAACATCTTCATTCACCTGTGAAAATCTCTTCTCAACCTGTTCATCACTTCAGCTCGATATTTTGTCTTAGATTGTTCTTTACAAATGTAGTATTCCTTTGTGTATGTGTTGTGTGAAATTTCTAAGATGTCAAAGCTGATTGTCACACTCGTAACAAATGTAAACTCTCTTCCCTATCTGCTTGTCATCTAACCTTTCTTGATCAGTTTCATTGAAAACTCAGCCAATTTTTTTCTAAAATTATATTCCATCATTGAGAAAACAATTCTGTTGTTGGCATCGGTTGATCAGTGAGCTAGGGCAGTTTTCCTTTTGTGAAAGTAATGAGCTTATACAGTGTGTGTAGTATGATTAAAAGGGCTATTTACAAAGATAATCTCTTCTGGTTTTACATATTTATTTTCACTGCATTCCTATTATGAATATCATCCATGCTCCTGAAAAATATTAATTTGAATTCTTTGGGAAAGTGATTAGAGCTCAAAAGGAAATGGGGTGCTAGGAACTGTTAAACTAGAAATTATAATAGCTATTATAAAACAATTAATAGTAAGAAATTGTAGAGTTAGCTGGAGACACTTGGTTTCTGAAGCAAATATAGAAGGTTCCAGGTATCTTCAGGTGACCTCTTTTCATGACAGTAAAATTCTGAGTTGTCTTCCCATTTCATATCTGAACCATTCCTTACCATTCTGGAATTGAGGGAGAATGTTGTTGCCAGTACATTAGTGACATTGACAGAAAAATTTCCTTAAGGCAATTTTGAAGTTTTGACTGCTCACTCAAAGACAGTTGATCAAGATATTTTTATTTTATTTTATTTAGATGGGAAGACTAATAAAACTGTATCCTCCCCCCTCCCCCTTTTTCCTCTTTTAGAGCTACTAGTTTCTAGTAGTAGACACATTTTAATTGTGTGATATTACTGCAGCCACAGCAGGGAAATCATTCTGTTCTGTACACGCTGCTTCAAGAAGCAAGCTGAAAATACATAGCTTACTAAACTAGTCTGAAAAAAATGTGAATGTAATGTTCAGAAGGCATTCTAGCTATCTTTCCAAGTTATTTTTAAGAAAGACGCTGTCCCAGTTTTCTTTTTTCATTAATCAAATAGGTTTAATGAGTTATTGTTTTTTAAGTCTTTGATCTACTAGGATTCATGTACCTTTAGGTCATGGGTGTCCAACCTTTTGGCTTGCCTGAGCTACATTTAGTGAATAGAAACTGTCTTTGGCTGCATATAATTAGGTCACTCCAAAAGTAACACCTCCTATTTGTTTCCATGGAAATGACAGTAGCTACAATGAGCACAATAATACTATTTAATAAAGCAAATTCTGAGCTACAAAACAGTATTTTTCAACATAGTCACCACCATTAGCTATGCATTTTCCCCAGTAATGAACAAGAGCCCATATGCTGCACTCTTAACAATCTGACCCACTATTTCTGTTGCTGAAACACACCACCCACCACCTCACTGTGCTCATATTCACTGTTTGGTCTCAGTAACAATTAAGAAAGCATTGGTGAATGTCAATGGATGCAGTTTTTTCCACGTGGAGGAATTCAGTGACACACCATTGCTTCATAGGCACTTCCATGTCAGACGCCATTTGTCAGACTGCTCCTTTGCTGCCATCCTTCACACAGCAACAAAACGTAACAGAATGTTGGTGGGAAGGTTCAACCTCTGCTGCCACGTCACCAATATCCACCTCTGATGTTATGGGCTAACATAATAAAACAGGAGACATTGCTTTCAGAGCAGCCCTCACAAAATACACAATATCATTCACATTGTAAGTAACAAAACATTTTAATTCTTAGTATCTTTCTTAAAACATTAAAAAAAAAGAGGAACAAAAATGTAAAACTTGTGGAATATTTGACCTTGTCATTGTGAAACTAACACACCAGTCTGGTTCGATGGCAGTGGTTGCAATTCTCAGTGAGGCCTCAAGGTGTTCATCAGAGATTTCTGATGAAATTTCACTCTTCCTGTACTTCATCCTTGACAATCATTGTTCAAAATGTGTGTACTGCCAAAAAGCAATTACATTAACAAGGTGTGATTGTGAAGTGAAGGATATTTTCTCTGCTAAGACAGGGATTATGAAAGTCTTGTAAGGAGACATGATCAGATTTTTGAGTTGAATACCTGATTGCTACTCTGTACATTCCATTTGAAAATTTGCAGGCCATGTATTTATATCAACTGAAAATGGTCTTGCAAATGTAAATTGATTATTTTTTTTGGCAGTCTTAAAACTCCGAGCTGTGGAACGCGGTCAACATGCCCAAGGGATGAGACGCCGTCCAGAGAGACCTAGACAGGCTGAGCAATGGGCCTAGGTGAATCTCAGGAGGTTCAACAAAGTGCAAGATCTTGCACCTGGGTCAAGGCAACCCCCACTAACAATACAGGCTGGGGGATGAAAGGTTTGATCACAGCCCTGCTGAAAAGGACTTGGAGATACTGGTGGATGGGAAGCTGGACATGATCCAGCAATGTACCCTCGCAGCCCAGAAAGCCAGATGTATCCTGGGCCCCATCGAAAAAGCATGGCTAACGGGGCAAGGGAGGTGATCCTGCTCACTCTGTGCTGGTGAGGCCTCACCTGGAGTACTAAGTCCAAATGTGGCATCCTCAGTACAGGAGAGACATGGACCTGCTGGAGCATGCCAAGAGGAGGGCCACAAAAATGATCCAAGAGATTGAACACCTTGCCAATGAGGACAGGCTGAGAGAGCTAGCGGTTTCCAGGCGGAACACCCATCCTTGGAGACTTTCAAGGCCAGACTGGACCAGGCTCTGAGCACCTGATCTGGCTGTGAATGCCCCTGTTCATTGCAGGAGAGTTGGACTAGATAACCTTTAAATGTCCCTTCCAACTCTAAGGATTCTATGCTTCTGTGAGGGTGTTTTCAAATTCTTTTACCAAAGCAAAAAGCATGGATGCATATTCTTTGCTGTTCAGAGCTCTGTGTTTAGCCAGTGTCTCAAAATACATACAGTTATGTGTCATCACTTGAATCAGTACTGCCCTCCCCCCGCCCTGCTTTTGGTCAGTGCAGCGTTAATCATGCACTGATGGTTTGGCTGTTGCTGAGCAGTGGGTGCGTGCCCATGGCCACTCCACAAGGAAGAGCTGCTGCCTTTAAATGGTGGGGTGGGGAACGGGCTGTGTTGTGAGACATGCTGGGCCACAGGTTGGACACGCCTGCATCAGGTGGAAAATGAACACATGACTAGTGGTGTCATGAACTGAGTCGATATGAGTTGCATCAAATAAACAGTGCATGTAAGTATTTATAATTGAATAATCAAGGCTGAAATAACTGAACTTAAATCTTGTATGTTTCTAAACTATTTCAGGTATAACTTGGGCCTCATTCAAGATCTTCTTCCATGTTATTTTGAAATATCTGGGATATGTGGATTGAATTCAGTATTTTGCAACTGTCTCAAATTAATATTTTATATGTTATTTTCGTAGATGGAGGTTTGTGTAATGACTATCTCTAGTCTTAGACAAATGAAATGACAAGCGTAAATTACTGAAAGTTCAAATCCCAGATTAGCAGAAAGGTGAATTCTCTGCATTAGCCTGTTTATCACAGTTACTACTGGTATTCAAAAGTGAACTGAATCCGAGGTAAGACCCTTAGAACATACCACTTTCCAATCTAGTCTGTAGTTTTAATATTGAAATAACCCTTTCGAAATACGTTTTTTTTAATTGTTCCTCTTGACCACTAAATACAGCATCTTAAAATATGCCCACATTTTCAGTGCTAATTTGTTTGTTTTGAATAAGCTGTGTGTTTGAGCCCATAGATTTGCATTCATTACTGTTTTATGATAAGCAAAACACTTATACTGCAGGCAGGACATCTGGCATTTTTGTGATGCGATTTAATTTTTGTACTTGGGTTTTATTTTTTTTGTGGAACTTCTCATTCTTTCAGTCAAGGTAGTTTTTGTAGTTACACTGCATCTATTTCCTGTTGTGTATATTCTTACTGCATTCAGAATAGCCTCAGAATGTGAAACCCACGCCACATTGTGGTTAAAGCAGCATAGACCACTGGAGACATTGCCTCATAGTAGAAGATGGGTTTCACATATGGGGGATTTAGTTTTGCTAGTATTCGCTGTGGTCAGCTGATCTGAGACTGGAGAAGGGTATGAATGCAGAAAGCAGTATCAGCTGGGACTCAGTTGTGCAAATTAATTTCAGTCTGTGCAAAGATTGTGCTGAAAGTTTTTGGAATTGATTGATTAGTAACTCTTTTTATTTGCATCATATATTTTATACGTGTTGTATCCCTAGCCACTTTCCTTACTCTAGACTGTTTGATACTTTAGCCTGATGAGATTCTATTCAAATCTCCTAAACTTTGGCCAAAGTGAGGACAGGACTTGTAGTGCCATGGAACAATTTTTGTGGTGGTACCCAGTTGGCAGATATTTACGTTAAGTAATATCACACAGACTTGTGACATCAGATAAGATTGCAGAGGAAGTAGAGCGGCAAGTGTGTGTAAGTACTTTAATAGGCATCTGTTTTGTCTAGATCGTGTAAAGCTGGCTGTCAAAATAACCTGTATGTGGCAAAACAAATTAATTAAAAGCAGATTTTAATATTTAAGTCTTTCTGTCACTTTTCCTGATTTTTCTTTCAGAATAAGAGAAAGCTTATTTGAACACCTCCCAGTTTTAAATTTGCTGAAGAAAGTCACATCACCATATATCTTCCAACTAATAATTTTTGCCAGTAGTTAAACATCCCCTAAATGCAACGGTTTCTTCTTTTTATAAGTACAAGGTAAAAACTGTAGTATCTAAAGATAGTGCTTTGTGATAGTTATTTTTCACTAGTTACTACTGTGTGTGTTGAGTCGATTAACTTCCCAGCATCTGCCTGTTCCATATATCTGTGTGGTTCACTTAGCAAGCACTAATTACCATATATTAATCCATTGCAAGGAAATGGCTTATCTCAGTAGTTTTAGGGGGAGGGGGAAAGTCATGCTGGAAGATGCATGTTACGGTTAGAAAGAGGTGGCTGGCAAAGGGATGAGCAGTTTTCCTTTGTGATAATGATGTTTTCTTGAAGAGATGGTGGCAGTAAGGACTGTAACTCATAGGTTATAGTTCTTATAGATGTTAAATCTGTGTCCCCAGTTCTAAAGGTAACTATTACTCATGTTTAGGAACCTCATCAAAACAGAACGTAGAAGGCATGCTGCTAGGAATTGAGAGTTAGCAGATGTTGGAAATTTTTGAAGCAGAATAAAAATGGAAGAGCAGAGTTTGTTTTCAAAAGGAAGTCTGGAAATCAGGCATTTATGCTGGGCTCTGAGCCTATCTAAATGATCTGTGATAGGAAAAGCTATGTTTGGAATTGTTATCAGTATAAAGGACATAAGTTACAGCTTTAGAATGGTAAATGCACCTTAGTGCAAAGTGTAGCTGCAAATGCCGTGCTTGACTCTCAGAAGAATCTTAGTGGGAACACAAGAAAAAGCATTCCACTAAGTGATTCCTCATCTCATTTTTGTGAAACCTATGTATTTATTGGTGCATGTATAGAAGTTTGCTGCATATGCTAGTAGACTGGAGATCTGTTTTTTCTGGCAAGCCAATTCCACAAAGTAGTTGGCTTAAGAAAAAAAAAAAAAAAGTAAATACAGCACTTATTCCTAGAAACCAGAGAGTATGCTGAGCCCCTTTCATATTAATATAGGAATTGTGCTTATACAGATTTGGTTTCTGTTCTTTCACACTGAGAGTAAATGTGACAGTGTCTAGAGGTTTATGACCAAGAACAGATGTAAGGTAGAATTTAATTATTCTGAAGATTATAGCATTTTCTTACATTTTTTCAATGAACTTAAAAATAGTTTATTTTACTAACTTGCACGTTATACCATATGCTGAGAAAGGTGTGGACTCCAGTTCTGTTTCTCTGTGCCTTTCCTCTCTGCCTCTCTGTTCTTTGGTAGGCAAAGGGTAGGGGTAGGAATTGCTCCAAACCAGCCTTCTCATTTCTCATGTGCTAGGACATTTTTCACACCACAATACATCACCCATCTAGCAGACTTATGGTTGTGACTACACAAGTCTTTGAGTTTGAGCCATGGGAAGAATGGGAAATCATACAAGACTTGTCTGTGGCTAGCTCATTCCACCAAGGCAAGACCAAGAGAGAGATCTGAAACTAGTAGTTTATTAAGTCACCCTTTTTACAATCTTGGAATATCCTTGGGTAATGGGAAGGATGTTTTCATGTTTCAGGAATTAGTATGCTACTTGGATTTTTTTGTTTGAATTTTCTGAGAGCTTTAGGAAGTTTTTACATGAAATAGCATACACACATGCATGTTAAAATGATTCCTGTAAAATTAAGCAGAAAAGCAGAAATATTTCATAAGGAATTTTTCTATATATCCTGGTCAGTAATCTTAGAAAATCACAGTGCTGAAACAATTTTAAGGTACTCTTAAAACAAAACACTTATTCAGTATGGTGCTTATTATAATAAAACTTGGTATTCATCAGGTATTTGATCACTTGAACATGCATACATATGTTTAATTAATCCTTTCAGTGCCTCTTTAAGGAATTCAGGTATTACTTCTTTCTAGCAGTAGTGGAAAATGACAGTGAATTTAAGTATCTTGATTAGAGACATGCAATTATTTGCAGACTACTTCTAGTATGAAAAATACTGAACTTGTGAAGGATGTTAAACTGGTTCTTTGCTCAAATTTGGGAATATGAACATATTCTATAGATCATCTTGAATATTTGCCTCTCAGAATATTTGAGGCCTCCTCTTATTGCTGTCTGTAACCTGGAAAAAGCTAACTTGGGATGGACTGTGAGCTACAAGATGACAAGATTAGGATTCCCTGACATTGTAAGCTTGTCTTCATTCATGTAAAATTCAGCAGCTCCCATTTAAAATTGAACCAAGAGAGGTAAGTCAGAAACAAAAGAGAGAAGCTGTGTATAACAAGCACATGTACTATATTTCATACAGCAAATACTTAGATTGATCTAAGATAGATACAAATACATTAGATACAATAACACTAATGGATAGAGCAAATTCTCAGCTATAAAGCTCTATCTTTGAACATAGGCACCACCATTAACTATACGTTTTTGCTAGTGATGAACAAGAGACGTGCTTGTAAAAATCTGCACCAGCTGAGGTGACCCACTATTTCCGCTGCTGAAATGCAGTGCCCACTACCTCACTGTGCCGACATCCACTGTTTGGTCTCCATAAACATTCAGCAAGCATCAATGAACGTCAGTGGGTGCCATTTTTCTGCGTGGAGGAATTCAATGACACACCTTTGCTTCATATGCACTCACATGTCAGACACCACTTTGTCAGACTGCCCCTCCACTGCCATCTGTTGCATGGCAACAAAACATAAGGGAATATTGAGATAACCTCTACTGCTATACCACCAACATCCACCTCTGACGTTGTGGGACAGCATAATAAAACAGGGGGCATTACTTTCATGGCAGCCCTTGTATAAGGAGGGTTGTGTTATAATTTTACATTATGGTCCACTTATGAGAATAATCATGTATATAAGGGATCCTCCGTGGCTTTTAGAACAATAAGTACATGTTGAAATAGTTTTGTTTAATTAGACTTTTGTGTAACACTGATAGTACTTCTGTGGGTAGGAGATTATTTCTTAAAGTCTAAATGTGGAGCACGTAATTATTAATCTCTGATAAATATTGACAATTATTCTGTATACATGATTTTTTTTTGTTCATGTGTATTCATAGGTCATGAATGCTGATGGAACTGGGAGAAGAGTTCTTGTAGAGGACAAACTTCCTCATATCTTTGGATTCACATTATTGGGAAACTATGTTTATTGGACAGATTGGCAAAGACGCAGTATTGAACGTGTGCATAAGCGGACAGCAGAAAGAGAGATCATCATAGATCAACTGCCTGATCTAATGGGCCTCAAAGCTACAAATGTACGCCAGATAATTGGTGAGTGACACTACAGATCATGCTAGTAAAATAAAATTGAAAATTTCACCAGTGTTCTTTTGAAGGGATTGCTTTATACTAGGTCAGATTTTTAGAATAGAGCAGAATCCAGTTTCTTGCCTGACAATTGCAGTCTGCAGAGTGAGGTAGGTCTTTTGTGTGGTGCTTCAATTCTCTGACCTGGCAGGATAGTAAGACAAACAAATAGACACTCCCAATGTCCGTGACACTCCCATCCATTCCCCTGCTTAGGTAATTGGAGCACCTCATTGGTCTGAAAAACCCTGGATCCAGTAAGGAGTCAAGAAGGATCAGGGAAAATGAGAACTTCTCTTTTTAACAGCCGGCTGTTGGATTAGCCCAGCTGTTTTTGGAGCTGCAGCTGTAGCAGGTATTCATCCTGCAATCTGAACATGTGCTCTTGGTGGGCAGGAGCTAAGAACAAGCCAGTTTTAGTCTTTTCAGTGTTTTTTAAACGAATACTGCAAAATCATCTTTAAAAACAACCAAAAGTATGGTATGCTCTGTGGTATTTATGGAATGAAAACACAGGATCTAGTTTCAAATAGGTTTTCAAAACAATGGTAGCAGTTGAGTTGTGGCATCACAGAACCTGTCATGTTCCTTGAATATCCTGCCCTGTGGACCAGGCTTTCAGTTTCTTGGTGCCATGTCTGGATTGTACCCCAGGGAATTAGTTAAATGTAGTTGAGGTATATCTTTGCATTGCTCCTATATGAAGATGCTTGACGGTACATGTGTTTGCAATACAACCCTCTTTCCAGCTGCTTGGCTAATTGAGCTTGGTAATGGTGGGTGGATTTCTAGCACATTGCAGGTACACGTGCTAATATTGCAAAGAGCTGCTTTACTAGCATCCTGGAGAGAAAAGGCCATTAAGTAGTTGTGAAAATAATCTCAAAATTTTCCATCCCTAGGAATGCAAATGGGGTACATAACTGGTCCAGCGTACTATGAAAAGTGACAGAGCTTGCACTTGCTTTCTTATGTGTTTGCCTTCCCTTCTGTGCTTATGCTGTGAATCAGTATTACCAGTGCTTGAGTCCTGATCTCATCCCCTATTTCTAGGTTTGTTTCACAATGTCAGGAAAAGAAGTCCTGGCTTTACAGCCATGTAGATTAGCATCCCTCTAAAATACTAGAAGAAACAAAAATAAATTCACTCAGGACAAAAGATTGAAAACTACTTATATTTCTTAAAGTGCTCATACAGTTGTTGATACTCGTGAGAACTGGCTTTGTCTTCCAAATGAAGACAATTTGTAATGATTGCTTTTCCTTGTGTTGCATGCTTAGGTACAAACCCTTGTGCAGAGGATAATGGCGGTTGCAGCCATCTTTGTTTGTACAGACCACAAGGCCTTCGCTGCGCTTGTCCCATAGGCTTGGAGCTCATCAATGATATGAAGACCTGCATTGTCCCAGAAGCTTTCCTGCTGTTTTCTCGGAGAGCAGATATTAGACGCATCTCTTTAGAAACAAACAACAACAATGTTGCTATTCCACTTACTGGAGTTAAGGAAGCTTCGGCTCTGGATTTTGATGTGACAGACAATCGAATTTACTGGACTGACATTTCATTGAAGGTAGAGATGGAAGATATTCTGAATTGCCTACTAATTCGCTACAAGATTTTTGAAATAGATAAGAATGGATTGACAAATATGTTTTATAATATTCAAGGGATAGGTAGGAGAGCTGATTCTGACTAGGAAAGCATTCCCTCATATAAATCATTTAAATCTAATGTGGACATTTCACGTAAAGGATAAGTTTGCAAAAATCAAGTTTTATAGCAGAAAGCTGAGAAGAGTACCAAACATCAGGAGGTCTTGGAGATTAAAGATTTTTTGTTAAATACATAGGTCGCTCTGAAAGTAATGCCTCCTATTTATTTCCATAGTAACTACAGTAGATACAAAGACCACACTATTTGATAGAGGAAATTTTCAGCTACAAAACACTATCTTGCTATGTAGTCACCACCATTAGCTACTTGTTTTCACTGGTGATGAATAAGAGCCTGCTCCTGGGCGCATGCAAATCTGCACCAGTGGAAGTAACTCGCTATCACCACAGCTGAAACGCAACACTCAGCCCCGCACTGTGCTAGCATTCACTATTAGGTCTCCAGAAACATTCAGGAAGCATTGATGAATGTCAGTGGGTGCCATTTTTCTGCAAAGAGAAATTCAGTGACACACCTTTGCTTCAAAGCCTTTGACATGGTCCCTCACCACATCCTTCTCTCCAAATTGGAGAGGTACAGATTTGAAGGATGGACTGTTCGGTGGATTAAGAACTGGTTGGCTGGTCACAGCCAAAGGGTCATGATCAATGATTCTATGTCAGGGTTGAGGCTGGTCACAAGTGGTGTCCCCCAAGGGTCAGTCTTGGAAGTGGTGCTCTCCAACATTTTTATCAATGACATAGATGATGGAATCGAGTGCACCCTCAGCAAGTTTGCACATGACGCGATGCTAAGCGGTGCAGTCGATACATTGGAGGGAAGGGAAGCCATCCAGAGGGACCTGGACAGGCTGGAGAAGTGGGCCAATGTGAACCTAACGAGGTTCAGCAAGGCCAAATGCAAGGTGCTGCCCTTGGGCTGGGGCAATCCCAGGTATTTATACAGACTGGGGGAAGATCTCCTCAAAAGCAGCCCTGCGGAGAAGTACTTTGGGGTTCTGGTGGACGAGAAGCTGGACGTGAGCCAGCAGTGTGTGCTTGCAGCCCAGAAGGCCAGCTATGTTCTGGGCTGCATTAAAAGAGGAGTGGCCAGCAGGGAGAGGGAGGTGATTGTCCCCCTCTCCTTGACTCTTGTGAGGCCCCATCTGGAGTACTGTGTCCAGGCCTGGGGCCCCCAGTACAAGAAAGACACAGAGCTCTTGGAATGAGTTCAGAGGAGGGCCACCAAGATGATCAGAGGGCTGGAGCACCTCTCCTATGAAGAAATGTTGAGGGAGCCAGGCTTGTTTAGCTTGGAGAAGAGAAAGCTCCGGGGAGACCTCATTGTTGGCCTTCCAGTACTTGAAGGGAGCATATAAACAGGAGGGGGAATGATTGTTCATGAGGGTGGATAGTGATAGGACAAGGGGGAATGGTTTTAAACTGAGACAGGGGAGATTTAGGATAGATATTATGAGGAAGTTTTTCACTCAGGGTCGTGATGCACTGGAACGGGTTGCCCAAGGAGTTTTTGGATGCCCCGCCGCTGGAGGTATTCAAGGCCACGCTGTTTGTGGCTCTGGGCAGCCTGGTCTAGTGGTTGGCAACCCTGCACTCAGCAGGGAGGTTGAAACTAGATGATCATTATGGTCCTTTTCAACTCAGGCCATTCTATGATTCTGTGACTCATATGCACTTCCATGTCAGATGCCATTTTGTCAGACTGTCCCTCTGCTGCCACCTGCCACACAACAACAAAATGTAATGGAATATTAGTGGGAAGGTTCAACCTCTTCTGCCATGCTAACAACATCTGCCTCTGGTATCAGGGGGCAACATAATAAAATAGGAAGCATTACTTTTGGAGCAGCCTTCATATATTTAATGGGAGGAAGTCCTGTTTTGGGTCGGAAAGTGAAAATAGGTCTTACTTGCTCGTTAACTCACATACCTACTGCACATGAGACATGTTACAAGTTTAATAAATCAAGGCTAGGTTCTAGACTAACAAATCAAAAAAAGGTTGAGGGTAGTTGTTTAAATGTGGTGGCTAATGGAGTGACAGTAGTCAGTGTATTGTCTGTCTGCTATCTCTGTTTTTAGTGAGTCTAGTTTTTCATGGGCTGTAGAGGTAGTCAGAATTGTGAGCACCAAAAATTAGTTTTTAATGAAAGTAATTTTTTCGCACTTGGATTGAGTCCCATGCAAATAATAACTTGCGGATCTGTACAACAGAAGGATCAAAAAAGTTAAAAACCACAGAGTTCAAATTAGTTTGAGAGAGAGAACTTGGCTGAACTATTTGGGTATGGTATTCATTTGGAGCGTGTTTGAAATGAAAATAAAACCAAGATCCCACAATCAGTTTTTATGGGTGATAAAAGTGAAAATGAGAAACATTTCCCCACTGTGTGCAGTCATAAACTGCATAATTTGCAGATAGCACCTGAACTTAGAAGTAAACCAAATATCAAACTTCTTGTTAACTTCTGATGTGTTAGAAGTATAAGAAATGTGTGTGGAGAGGAGTACGAAGGACAAAAAAGTGGGAGTCTCTTTTTGCAAAGTAGAATTCTATACTTTACTGACATTATTCCTTTACTTTCAGGCTTATATTTGGTCATAGTAAATTACAGAATGCCTAAACTCCTAAGCATAATTCTGGCTTTATTTGTTGTCTATTTTGTTTTTTTTGTTTTGTTTTGTTTTTGTTTGTTGTTTATTTTGTTGACTGATTGATTATGGTGAAAATCATAAGAAGTCTTTTGAGTAAAAGACCCAGAAGAAATCATGCTCAGTGAAATTAAATTAAACCATCAGTACTAAAGCACTTACACTGCTGAACTAGTCAGCAGTTTTGTTTTCTTCTATTTGCTATTCTGTCCTGAACTTTCTCATTAGGCTGCTTTAAATACTGTTCTATGCTGTAACATCAATGTTTTTGTATTGTCCTGGGAACGCCAAAATATTTCCCTATCAAAGCTGGCACCAAGTTAAGGTCACTTTGGCATGTAGACTGCTTAACTGAACCATATTAGTTATCCCATTTATTTCCCTAGTGGACCACTATTATAACTGACGCAGGATACTTTCATAGAGTATAGTAAATCATTACTTTTCAATAGCAGCATTGTTTGCCTTGCAAATAAGTAGCATATTGTATGATCTTCTTTCCTATGAAGTGCCTAAAATCTGAAAACGCTTAAAATGCAACAAAGAGAACAACTCGCCCAATGACAGACTGGTAAAATTTCTAATTTGCCTGTGTATGTTTACATCCCCAAAGACCATCAGCAGAGCATTTATGAATGGCAGCGCACTGGAACACGTTGTAGAGTTTGGCTTGGATTACCCTGAAGGCATGGCTGTAGATTGGCTGGGGAAGAACTTGTATTGGGCTGATACTGGAACAAATCGCATCGAAGTGTCAAAGCTGGATGGCCAGCATCGCCAAGTGTTGGTGTGGAAAGATCTTGACAGTCCCCGGGCACTGGCATTGGATCCTGCAGAGGGGTAACTAGCTAATTTAATTTTATGTTTATGAACGTTGAAAAACAATGTCCTAATGCTTCCTCTATGGCATGTTATTTAGGCATTGCGTATAAATCCTGAGAGAATTGAGCTGGGGAATATAACCTGGTAATTTAAAATCCAAGAGGGCTGAAGGAGTATATTCTTAATGCCTTGAATAATCATTAAGAATATTACACAAAAATCAGGGAAGCTCATTAAAATGAGATTTATATTTAGTTTTTCAATTAACCACAGAATCAAAGTAGACTTAGGTTTGTGGAACTCATTAACTAGAAAAGGGCCATAGTGTTGAAAGGAAAGTATTTGTCCTTCTTAAAAATGAGGATCCTTTTAAAATTTATTTATTTATTTACAAGTTAGAGTCCAAAAAAGGTTTTAAAGGGTTTAACTTGACAGTGAGTAAGTGAAACTTAAAATCTGATAATAAGGAAAGAGTTTGCTTCTTCAGATAAGGGAGCCTTTTTGTTGATATGGCCAAGAGAAGCAAAGGTAGAGAAAAAGTATAAATAATTATATACCTACCTTTCATCAAAGAGAAGATTTCCTGTGAAGAAATTTCTCAGTTGGATTCAAGTATAACAGCAAAAGTGAGGCAATAAAGCAGGGGAGGAGGAGAAAGAGGGGAACAAGGCAAGGCAAAATTATTTAGCTTCTGAAATAGCTCTTCTACCATTAAATGCTCATTTGGCATTAACTAATTACTACAAATCCTGTTTGAGCTGATATCAGCACTGTATTATTCCTATTTCACAAATGAGGGAACTTGAGGCATTATTTTACGAATGAGGGAATTCCATTTTCAGGTCTCATGAATTTGTCAGTTTCTAGTGACATTGTCAGAATTACAGTAATACAGAAAACTCAGCACCCTGTGAACATACCTCTCCTGCTTAGTTTCAACAAGGTAATAGCAACTGTCTCCATGCTTAGTTGAACCAGGTTCTGCAGTTATCTCAGTGGGACACAGAGATGAGATTCAGCACTGATATGCCAGAGACTGCTTGACTGGTACGTCAAAGATCATCCAAAGCCAGATTGCTAGATCTGGTTACTTGGTACAAGGGATTGCTACAGTTGATTCAAGTTCTATGCTGAGAGCAGTTTTATCCAAGGATTAGTATAATTCAGTGATTTGTCTCTTCACCACGGTCAGTACAATTTAGCTTAGTTTTAGACCAGTGTCTTCTCTTGTTCTAGAGCCCAGCTATGTCATTGTAGTTTATATGGAAGTTTTCATGGCATTGCTGCAGTGGAGGTAATTCTAACACAAGAGTTCATGCTGTCCACAACTTGGGAAATTTTTAAATATTAGAAAGGAAAATGTGTAAGTATTCCTGGTGTCTAAAGAGAACATACTTGACAGTCAATGTCAAAGCAACTTTTCCCACTGTTTATTTATTGGTTTAAATTAAAAAACTTTCACAGATGGTTATTACTAAAGGCATTAAAGGTGTTAAGACTGACTAGTTATGTCTCATTTTAAATGTGATATTGGCTTTACATTTTGGAAGAAGTGACTAACTACTTGACACCAACTGTCAAGTATACAGCCCTTTCTACTGTTCAGTGCCTAAAGAAAATGTAAACACCCGTAAGTCTGTGCTTCTGCCAAATGGCATGTGAATACATAGCTATACAGTGTTGTTTTACTCTGCCTTCAGCAAAAATGCACCATGCTGTTAAATAGCCAGTTGACTTAGTTGTGAGCAGATGAGCTTATTAACAGAAGTACCATGCATTTCTTCCTTTTTATAATTCCTGTGTTTGATGGATAAGGGAATAAATACAGAAGCTGAGTGCTATGGAAAGCATCTTGTTAAATAAGCAGGTATGATGAACACGCCCAACTGCCAGCCTTTTGCCTCCTAACTGATGCGCATGGATTAGTTAAAACTGAAGTGCTTTCATGCAAAACTTGCTGGTGAAAATTCATCTCCTAGTGGAAAAAATAATATTGGAAGCATTTAGAGAAAACCTGACTAATTTCCTTTTTTGTATTTTGAAAAAAAAAAACATTTAGTGTAATGGGGCTTATTAAATACTCAGATTTACAAGACTTGTTTTCTTTTATTGTTTCTAAGGATTTTTGCTTAGTTCGGTTTCTTCCCTTGAGTTTTTTTTTTTGTTAAACATTATTTTTTTTTTCTTGGCATTTCAATCAGATTTATGTACTGGACTGAATGGGGTGGTAAACCGAAGATTGATAGAGCTTCTATGGATGGCAGTGAGCGGACTACTCTGGTACCAAATGTGGGACGTGCCAACGGCCTAACTATTGATTATGCTAAAAGACGACTGTACTGGACCGACCTCGATACCAACCTGATAGAATCCTCCAACATGCTAGGTGAGCTCCAGAGTCCTTGACAGCCTCACAGGGAAACTGCTGCTCTTTTACAGTTTATGTAATAAATAACCATAACAATTTATTGCTTGATAAATGTCTTAAGGCAAAAATAGATATTCCCAAACCCACAGACCTTCAATATTTGCTTCTAAAATTAATGCATACCCAACAAAATATTTAGTGGTGCTTTAATTTTCTTGTAAGTAATATAGTTGCTCACAAAGTTTAAATTATACAAACGATATGTGTTTTCAGTTAGGACAAAGCTGTCAACTTTGTGTTTTGGAGTCTTGTTTTTCTGCTCTGAAGAATGTTGTCAAATAGATACTAAACACATAATCATTTGTAGAAAGTCAGAGAAAAGGTTAAGATAGCAACAGCTTAGTGGTTAGTTTTGACAATGTAGTTTAATACAATTAGTTTTATAATCTTTGTTGGTATCCTCAGGGTTTAGTACTTTTTTCCTAATATCCTGCATTCTGAGGAGTGTTCCTGGCTAGTACAGGGGTGTTCTTTCTCATACAATGGTCTGTGTAATTGTTTTATAAACTGTTTCTTGCAACTAAAAGGAGATGGAGTATTTTATTCTTTCATCATCCCAGGGTAGTCTACTGTGGACCCACATCCTATCAACTTTGCCCATATTGTTTTTTTAACACCTCTGCACCCATGGGAGCAGACTGCTTTGTGTATCAGATTATTCAGATTATCTTTATCACTAGCCATTACTTACGGTTAAACAAGTTTGTCTACTTCAAATAGTATGTTAGCAATAGTGGAACAAAGCTAGAAAAAAAATCAAAACAGGGGAATACATTACTAGGAATTATATGTAATATAAATGCTTTCCTTAAGCCTTTCATGAATTTTGGTGTGCTGCTGAGGCCGGCTTAGTACTCCCCAGTGTACAGTGAAGCTGGACATAGAATTACACCTTTCATGTGGCTAATGACAGCAAAGTGCAGGACTGTACATCCTTCTCTGCGCAAAGAGGGAATGACTTCCTGTTTAATAATCTCCCATCCATTTTTTGTGACCAGACAACAGGAGACTGTAAAATGGTTGAAATGTGGTAGAAATGTTCCCACCCAATACCCCACTTCTTAAGGTCTCAATTTTGAACCAGGAATACAGTGTTGCCTTCAGTGGGATGCTGTTCCTTTCGGGAAGGAGGGAAAGGACAGAATCTTTCTGTGAACCCTGATAATTTTTAAGACTGAAACTTTTTTCTTTAGTAGATTGTGTTCTGTTCTGTGAATTATAAGCAGGATTAGCACATTTCTATGATAGGATCTGAGACTTCAGAATGGTCTTTTGAATATTGTATATTGCTTTATAATTTACTTTTATAACAATGAAGTAGTAACTTTAACTATGTTTTAACCTTTCTGTGCATATTACATGTCTAAAGCATTAACCAGCATCCGTTTTGTTTCAAAATAATTCTGCTTTTTTTCTCCCTTCATTTTTGGAAACAGGCCTTGACCGTGAGATTATAGCTGACGATTTGCCTCACCCATTCGGCTTGACTCAGTATCAGGATTACATTTACTGGACAGACTGGAGCCGGCGTAGCATTGAACGAGCCAACAAAACAAGTGGCCAGAACAGAACTATCATCCAAGGGCATTTGGATTATGTTATGGACATCCTGGTCTTCCATTCCTCCAGGCAGGCAGGCTGGAATGAGTGTGCCTCTAGCAATGGCCATTGCTCTCATCTCTGCTTGGCAGTCCCTGTTGGTGGTTTTGTCTGTGGGTGTCCAGCTCACTACTCCCTGAACTCTGACAACAGGACTTGCAGTGGTAAGCCATGATGAAGGAAAGTGAAATACAGTAGCAGATGTGTTTACTAATGGATACAAGCATGGTACTTGCAGGAAAGAAGAGTTTTACTTTTAGGTGAGATGGTCAAGCTTGCCTTGCTGATAGACCAAGTTAAGTTTAGTTTCTAACACTGATTGTGTATTTGAAAAAATTTTGGTTCCCTCTCTACCTTCATATAGGGTATATGTCTGGACAGAGATTGCAATAAAAGTATGCATTTTAAGTATAATTTTTTAGTACTGAAATCCTTCTAACTTGATAGGATAGGGAAAAAACTTAAAAGGAAAAAGAAAATCTAGCAACAGTGTCTCAGTGAAAAAGAAAAAAATAGCTCAAGTGAAACTTTTCAGTGACTCAATGAGCTAAATTTGTGTAAGTGGGAAAGCCAGACATGCTTTTGTTTTCATATCTGTCTGTCAACCCTTATCAAGTGCTTACTTGCTTTTTTGTTGTTCTTTTATTCTTTCTAATCTTGCCTGTTATTAAAAATGTGTGGTAGTTCGGTGTGTGTACTCTGGACTTTGCATAGCCTTCAGGTGGGTTAAGATTTAATTCTGTAGCACTTCTGTTTGCTGGTTGATGAGATGCTGTGGTGGGTCACTCCTCATACCCCCAGAGGTGAGTTCCTTCCACAGTCCGGAGAGGCTTAGCCCTGCTGCCTCTGCAGCACTTCACATTTCTCATCTCAGTGCAGCCAAGTCCCATTTTTCTTCATTGTTTTGCAGAATACGAACCACAGAGTCCCTCAGGCTGTGTGTAATTAGTTTCTAACCAAATAATTTATTCATCTCTCAATAACTGGCTGCCAGTGAAGCACTCACAATTTTGGCAGGCATGCTGGATGGCTGATTTCCACTGATGTCATTCAGATTAGTTGGTGGGTTAAGAGATTCGTGGTATAGAGAGACAGATTGTATCTCATCTGCATTATGCCTGAGTAGAGAGGTCCAACTGTTGTTTTAAAGCCAAAAGCAGGGTAGCCTGTTCCATGAATGCCACCTCATAAATTTTTTTGAAAATCATGCTCCTTAGAGAAGCCTGCTTTATCCCCCAGTGTGTTCCGTACTCCTTCTTTCCTTTTCAGTTACCAAAGGTGCTTGCCTGTCAGCTAGATTTTTGTACTTGAACATTCTCACATCTTCCTGCAAGTTAGAAGCATAGCTGACACCACTCCAGCGGTCTCTGTGATGTTGTGGGTGGAAGAATTTTACTTCCAGTAGAAAAGAAGTAGCAAAATGATGTTTTCTTGTGAAAGCGCACTCAATACAAATGGGGAGAAAAGTAGGAAAGGAAGAAGAAAAATAAAGGAAATAGTTGTGAACAAACAGAGCTGTCTCACTGCAGAATGGTTCAGTCTTTCATAATGTGTTAGGGGTATTTCTTTTGCCAAGTTCAAATCTGGTAACTTTCCAACTCTCATTTGTAGGTAATTGGAGACTGAGGCTTCTCTGCTTAAAATTTAATTTTACTCTTCACCATTATAATTGGAGCATGAATCATTTTAACTTTCCATTGCTTGTTTTACTTGCTTACATATTCCTGAACATTATTATTATTATTATTATTATTATTATTATCCCAAGCCCTGTCTAGAGGCTATTTCCTCCCTTCTGGATCACCCTGCTCATGTGTGCATAGATTCTTCTAATTATGGGAAGGACATGCTGAAATCACTACATCTGGTATCTCATCAGACCTTCCGTGTGCTGTGAAGTTTGAATGCAGTATTACACAAGAGATCTGCTCACTGCGCTCCAGTTGCCTTCCAAAAATATAGTTAAATTATGTGACAGCTGGGAGGGGAAATGATGAAAACTGGAAAGTAATTTCTGAAATTGGTACTGTTTGAGAGATATTGGGACTCAAAGGGGAAAGTTTACTGTTAGTCTTTATAGTGAGCTATCAATTCAAAGTCGGAAGCCAGGCGATCTTAGACAGTGGGAGGGTCTCTCTGGGGAAAAGAGTAGAAGATATTAGGTTCTTATGATGCTATATTTGCCTGCACTGTTTTATCTTAAGCTTTTTTTCGTTAGCATTAATGTCTTAGTTGCTTGATAAGAATACTGATGGTTTCTCAATCTGTTACTATTATCTATTATCTCTACACACTCAATATAAAGTTTTGTTTGCTTTTTGTGTGTTTTATTCTACAGTTTTCAGCTAAGAGGAAAAAGGCTTTAATTATTGCAGAATCATTTGGAGGAGAAATATGAGTTTTCCAGAAAACAAAAATACCTTGTGGTTAGGCCTGGTTGTTGTTAGGAAGTTAGCATTAAGTGTTAGTTACCAAGGAAACTTCCCACACACTCTTTTTTTTTTTTTTTTTTTCTATTTCCCAGTGGCAGATAAATGTGTGTGTCTAAAATAACAAAGAAAGGTGATGTTGTTCTCTGGAAGGCTTTTGCTTACCTTCCCTTGCCAAGGTATTGCCTTACCTGTTTTACAGGCTGGATTGAATGAGCACAGTGTCCCACTGCTAATCTCTCCAGACCTGTGCTATAACAAATTGATTATACAAACTTCAGGGAGGCTGCAAACTACATTTCTGGCTGCTGGCTCTTGTGCTGTCTTGCATAGCAGTGGTTCCAGGTAGACCACTGTTGAAAAGAGTGATGCATAAAAGGGAAGGCGTTTTAACTACATCTACATGTTTCTGACCCAGTTATGTAATGCAGGGATAATTTATTTTTGATAGTGTAATTAACACCGATGTCTTACATGCTTACTGCTAGTTTCAGCTGTTAAATTACAGTTAAAGAGGATGAGGAAGTCTTATTTTCTGATGTTTGATGGTATTTATAAGTATCACTTATCCAGGAAATTTTTGCTGGGCATCTGGGAAGCCAGAGCAGAGCATCTGATGCTTTTCTGAATGCAGGTCAGTGTTCTTAGATAAGCACCAGGGAATAAGCAAGATAGGTAAATCTGAGAAGGGTGAAAATAAAGAGGAAAACTTCAAAAACCCAAGCTGCGCACAGGCTATGAATTGTTTGTTGTTCCATTCTGGTGCTGACAGAAGGGGTTTGCAGTAACAAGACTGAGCCACCAAATGGCAATCTCTGATCCCTGTGACCTCTAAATAAGAAGCCATTGCTGGGTTTTGCTCAGCTTCCTCTGCAGGTAGAAGCATACTTAGCAAAAAGTTTAAATTCAAAATAGCAGAGCTGTGTTTTCCTGGAATCCCTTTAGAAAGAAAATTGACAGTTCCTTGAGAGACATAGTTGACCATTATTGAGGTAATTTTGACAGAAGTCTTCGCGTTTACTAGACTTGCAACTTTCAAAACTATCTTTGCTAGTCACATCTACATTCAGATTTTTGTAGTAGAAAGAGATCATTTAAAAGGCTTTTCAAACTAATTAGAGGGTTTTTTTTGTGTTGTGTTTTGGATATACTTGGGTTGTTTGGGTTTTTTTTGTTCGTTTTTCGTTTTGTTTGTTTTCAAAGGAGGATAAGCGGAATGAAATATTTGACATTGTGTTTTATAAAGTAATTGTTGTTACTGAGCATAAAAATACTCAACATTGCTGTGTCTAACCCTTTCCCTCTCCTTTTGTTTTTTTTTAACCCATCAAGCTCCTACAACCTTTCTTTTGTTCAGTCAGAAGAACGCAATTAATCGCATGGTGATAGATGAGCAGCAGAGTCCAGATATCATACTTCCCATACATAGTCTCAGAAATGTTCGAGCCATCGATTATGACCCCCTGGATAAGCAGTTGTACTGGATTGATTCACGGCAGAATATCATTCGGAAGGCACAGGAAGATGGCAGCCAGGTATCCTGTGGGCAGTGGAATTTCTAAAAGATGCTCTGTACCCAAAAATGTATGGTGATGCATAAATAATTTAGATCTACAGATTTCTTGTAGGTAACCAGCTGGCCCTTGACAAAACAAGTGGCATCTGAAGTTTCTGGAGTCTTCAGTCAGTAAACTTGGAGATGCAGCAGGAAATGAAACAATAAAAACTGGACTGGCCTAAAGATACTCTGGTCCTTAGTGCAGTATTTGCTCAGCTCTGTCTTTTGGCTGGGGGCAGTGGGATGCTCCTATGTGAGAGTCATGAAGCACAGAAGGGAAGATTCTTGGTAGAAAATGAGTGTGTTAAGAGAGTGACAGAAGAGTTGCAAATGAGAAGGGCATGGGAACATCAACTCTGAAATGAAGAGACTGGGACTTTGTCAGCATATGGCTGTGTTTAAAGCTTCCTATGTTCTGGTGGGGATAGAAGGAGAACTGTTGTCAACTACAGAGGCACTAGGTGGGAAGGTTGAAACTTGTGACCTGTAAGAGAAGTAGCAGGCCAGCTTTAGCAGGATAAACAAATGCAGGATTTTAGGCACACCCTTTCATGAAGGTGCCAAGCCAAAAAAAAAAAAAAATTAGGCAAATCTTCCAGTGAAGTTTGATTTGAAGATGAGAGAGTGGAGCCTACTTATGCCAAAAGCATGAAGTTTTCCAAAAAGATTAGCTTAGGCTGTGTTTTGAGACTTAACAATCCTCTTCAGTTTTTTTGACAAAGTCATGAAACATGTCATCTAAGTTTAGCTTTCACTTTGACTATACATGTAAAATAATTTAAAAAGAAAACAAAAATGGAAAAAAAGAAAATGAAAGAAAGGGCACGAGAACTTCAAAGATTTGGACTGGAAGACCAGAACTTTGGAGCAGAAAGGTGTTAGCTGGAAATGACAGCTGATATCCTTTCTGTCTCTTGGCAATTTCCTTCCCATTTATGGTTCATCCTTATTTTATTTCCCTCAAGTGTGAGGGCAGTGATGATGGAGTAGAATGAGACAGGAATTCCAAGCACTGTCTGGCCTCCCTTTGCCAGTATTTTTTATCTGCTTAGCTGCAGCTTTGGGAATTAGAGGTGATATAGGTGTTTCTACTGTAGAGTGCTATACACTCTGGATTTGGGTCTATCCAAACTAAACTTAGGGTTGTCAAGGATAGGTTGAAGCCAGGGAAGTTCAACCTGAATCTTCAACATAGAGGCTATTTAGACTTTTCAGTCAAATTTGCTGAATCTTATGTGTTGCAACAACTTGATTGCCATTAAAACAAACTGTCAGGACTAAGTGATAAATCTCATCAAAAATGTTAATGAGTCAACTGATCCTGTGTGTCTCCTACTTTATGATAATATTTTGGTGGCCTCTCTCTTTTCCTTGGCAATAATT
Source organism: Numida meleagris (assembly GCF_002078875.1). Lineage (NCBI taxonomy): Eukaryota > Metazoa > Chordata > Aves > Galliformes > Numididae > Numida > Numida meleagris. Next base: position 31,586 of record NW_018364550.1, on the reverse strand, counting down.
TGATGTGGTACATCCATAGTAAATTTAATTGCCTGCATTGGATCTTATTAAGTGTTCTTCGGTGAGTTGTTTTTCTTTCCTTCTTAGAGCCTCACTGTTGTGACAAGTCCAGTTCCCAGTCAGAACCTAGACATGCAGCCTTATGACCTGAGCATTGACATCTACAGCCGCTATATCTACTGGACCTGTGAAGCTACTAATGTCATCAATGTGACACGCCTGGATGGGAGACCCATGGGAGTGGTGCTCAAGGGAAGTCAAGACAGACCCAGGGCCATTGTGGTGAATCCAGAGAAAGGGTAAGTAGCAGAAATAGTGATACGGCAAAATTCAGGCTGAAGGTTTTAAGAATCAAACTGTTTTCTTGCTGCTGTTTTCTGTTTGTCTGAATAAAAGCAACTGTAACATTTGTTAAAATGTCTTGGTCATATAGCAAAAATATGAAAAGGTCAAATAAACTGTTTTCCTCTAATAATTCCTATTCCAGATACATGTATTTCACCAACCTGCAGGAAAGGTCTCCTAAAATTGAGAGAGCAGCTTTGGATGGAACTGAACGAGAGGTCCTTTTTTTCAGTGGTTTGAGCAAGCCTGTAGCCTTAGCTATTGACAGCCAGCTAGGCAAGTTGTTCTGGGCTGATTCAGACCTGCGGAGAATTGAAAGCAGTGACCTTTCAGGTAGGGTAGCACTTTAATTCAGTGATTCATTTGTGTGGGGTGGGTGTGGGGGAATGTAGAGAAAGGTGTTGTCTTTTCCTTCCTGCTCTAGACAATCTGTACTGTGATTCTAATTGCTCCCTAAATTCCCAGCCAGGAAATGCGTGTGATTCATCCAACATACCTTTACTGTCTTGTGCCTCTATCTATGATTTGCATTATTAATTGCTACACTTGCTATTTACTTCAGTTTCTCACAGCAAGACCTTTGTGTGGTTTCCCAAAGTTGACTCAAATAAATTGCAGCAGTTTTGGAAAGGGGGTGGGAGAAGCACTGTTTTTATAGGCATTGGTTTTGGCGCAGTAATCTGTATATCAGGAGTTTCTTGTTAATGGAGAAGTCTTTCCTGCAGAGTTAAAGCAGTAGGTGTGCAGATCAGTTATGTGTCTGTCATTTAGGGACATAATGTGAGAAGAGTAAAGTGAGATTTAATGCTTTCCTTTTCTCAAAAGGCAAAAAAAAAAAGTCCTACCAGCCATATAATTCTCTTTGCCTGTTCCTTAATGCTGGTTATGCTGCTTGTCCACTATGAGTTGATTTACCTGTCTTTACTACATACGTAAAACTGTAAGGTAGCAGCAATATAGAAAAAGAGAAATAGAGAGAAGTTTTCTGTTGATATGGAAAGCTGAATTGATCACACAAGCAACCAGAACTGGGGCAAGAGAAGAGGCAAAACTGTGCAGTTAGATTAGGTGAGAGAGACACAGTCAGCTCCTATTTACTAGTTGGATGCAGCTTTTTGCTGGATCATCTCAACTGTCTTTTGTGACTCGGATAGTAATTCATTGTGATACAAGTTGGCTTGAATTTTGCTGAACACATACCTCTCCATCTCTTTATTACATGTTGAGGTATAAACCCACTCATATTGCTGCCTGTGGGCATCAGCAGCAGAATTTCTCCTTCCCCTGGAGTAGGTCCGGCCCCAGTCTGAATAACACACTTTAGCTGAGTGTTATTCAGCTGTCACTGAATGGAGAAGGAAATAAGGATGTACTTTGCAATCCATGAGTGAAATTGAAAACTTAGCAAGACTCTGGTAGTTTAGAGTATTCCATGGATCATGTGATACCTTCATTCAAAGTGGAGGCATGCAATCCCATTGACACCAGTGTGGTTTTCAGCCTCTTATTAAGTTGCAACTTAATGCCTTGCTAAGCCAACAAACATGAAATGCTGAAACATTTTCCAAAACAAGAACTTATTAAGGCTGAAAACCTGACACTGGTGTCAATGGGATTGCAATAAGTTTTTCTTTTGGAAAATGTTTCAGCATTTCATGTTTGTTGGCTTAGCAAGACATTAACCGGAAGGTACACGATCACTTATGAACTGTGATGCCCTGATTGCTTATTATTTTAAAACAGAAGTCTTGAGCTGACTTAGTGAATTGTTTTTTTAAAAAAAAGTGATCACAAAATCATAGAATGGTGGAGTTTGAAAGATGCCTCATCTTGTCCCACCTCTGCTCAAGCGGGATCACCCAGAGTAGGTTGCCTAGGTGTACATCCAGGTGGCTTTTGAACATCTTGAAGAAGGACATTCTACAGCCTCTGGCAACCTGTGCCGGAGCTCCAGCACCCACACAGCACAGAAGTGCTTCCTGGTGTTCAGAAGGAACCTCCTGTGTGCCAGTTTGTGCCCATTACCTCTGATCCTGGCACTGAGCACCACTGAAAAGAGCCTAATTCTGTCCTCTGTGCACTGTCCCTTCAAGTATTTGTTTACCTTAATAAAATTTGCCCTGAGACATCTCTTCTTCAGTCTGAACAGACCCAGCTTTCTCAACCTTTCCTCATAGGAGAGTTGTTACAGTGCCTTAATCTTCTTCACAACCTGTCGTTGGACTGTCTCCAGTATGTCCATGTTTCTCTTGTACAGGGGAGCCCAGTGCTCCAGGTGTGGCTACACCAGTGCTGTCTGGAGGAAAAGGATCACCTCCTTTGACCTGCTGGCAATACTATGCCTAGTGCAGCCAAGAATCCTATTAGTCTTCTTTGTGACAAGGGCACAGTGGTGGCTCACGTTCAGCATGGTGTCTACCAGGACCCCTCGGTCTTTTCCTGCCAAGCTGCTTTCCAGCTGGGTACCCCCAGCATGTTCTGGTGTATGGGGTTGTTCCTCGTCAGGTGCAGGACTTTGTACTTCTCCATGTTAAACTTCATGAGGTTCCTATCAGTCCAGTTCTCTGCCTTCTCATTCTCTCTGGATGGCAGCACAACCGTCTGGTGGTGTATCAGCCACCTCCCCCATGTTTGTTTTGTTTAAAGATCACCACTGTATTACTGATGTCATGAAGTAAGAGCTCCCCATTTTGATGAACATTAAGAAAAATCTTTCCAAAATCCCTCTTGGTTTTTGTCTTCTGCACCACAAATAGATTCCTATAATCACAATAAATTGCCAACTGCCGAGATGCAATCCTGTACTTAGAAATGCTGATTAATAGGGTCTTTTGACTGGCAAAGTAATTTTTTGCATGTGTTATCTTTTTTAAAACATGTGCAATCTCCTGCTATGTTGACTCCATAGATGCCAGTACTCATAAAGAGAAGGAGAAACAGAATGCCTTTATGTGATGCAGTCCTTCTTTTGCACATTGTTCTTGAGGAATGCAGTTAGGTCTCAGTTGTGCTGCCCAAATTGGAGATCCTTCTGAAGCTAACCAAATTCCTCACCTGGTTAAGGGTTGTTTACAAAAAGATGACTGAAATTAGCTCCTGACCATGGAAACTATTTGGAAATTAGTTTTTCAATTCCAGAATAATTTGTGTGATTTGGAAATGTCTAATGATTCTGGAATTAAGTCATTTTTATATGGAAATAGAATGTGCTAAGGATGTATCCTGACTTTTGTGTTTATTTGTTTAAGTCTTTAAAGGCATTGCTGGAAAGAGAATAGTGATGCCAGGAGACAAAACTCCTCTTAATAACATCTCCTTTTCATCTGGCATTCCTAGTAAAGGGAACTAGCATCTCAGGTACTATTGTTGGCTTATGGAAGGAGGGATTTCAGTGTCCCAGTTTATTCAGAAATAGCTACACTTGGTCACAAATGCTAAAAAGAAATATTAAAACAGTAATATAGAGAAAATTTTAAGCTTCAAAGCTTTAGGAGCATTTTGCAAAATGCCATGTTGATTCACATGAGCATAGTAGAGCAGGGTATTTGCAGACTCCATTTGGGTAGGTCAACGTCTTAGTTTAAATTATATTGTTTCCTGTCATCTTTGCATATTCCCCACTTCCCAGCTTAGCTTTTCTTCTCTTAAAGATGTGGGTTGCTGTTTCTAACCTTTTCCCTATAAGATGACTCATATTCATGAGGGTTAATAGACTGTTGCAGATCTTTAGTTTGACTTGTATCACTCAGTCTGTTAATTTCTTCATCAGTCTGGGTATAACCTCCTTCAGAATCCATCAATGTTATTTCTTAATCAGATCATTGCTGGTGATATTCCAAATTGGTGGATGAGAGCCCTGTGTAGCTGAGGATTAAAATCTCCATGATCTGCTTAAGATGTTACCACTTGCTAAATGCTTAAAAGTTCCATATACGTTTAGTAAAATTGAGATAAATACAGTTTTTGTAGCTTAATTTGTTTGCAGTTCCTGGCATACTGTTGATTAAGGTTCTCAACAAGCCAAAGATGTTCTTTCTTCTAACCAAAATGGAGGAATAGAACCTGAGAAAATTATAAAATCCTAAAATAGGCATCTTTTGTCCCATAACAGTATCATATGGGAGTACGGTACAGGTATCATATAACTTTTCTGTGGTATTCAGATATACTGGTATATTTTTACAGGAAAGGAAATATTAAAACTTGTTGAAAATGATGTTGTGGAAGAACATATGCAAAACTATTATCTGCTGTATTAAAAATAAAAATAAGCATAGCAGTGAGCTCAGATACCCTAAAACAACAGGATTCGGATGTTTATTTTCAAGCTCTAGTCTAATTTTGAACTATGTAATATTGTTACAGCATTTCAAAATTGAAGCAGAATCCATATGTTTGTGGGTAATTTTTTGCTCAGAATATGATAAACCTCACTGAATATTTGAGTGTTAATGACCATTGTGTGTGAGTTATGAAGTCTTCACCATCTTTGGACAGTCTTTAGTGTTACTCCTGAAACAGTTGTGGGCTCTCTTCTGTTTATACGGACTGTTACCCATGAAATGTGACAGTTGCTGAGTAATCTAGCATAAAAGTCAGCAAATACTTTCAGAGGGGTCAAGCTTCTTGGCTGCTACTGATGTTTGCTGAGGGAACTGAAGAAAGTAAGTCTTCACTAGAAAGAATGGAATGTTCTTAATTTAGGATGAAAACATTTGTGAAGATAATGTAGTTGAAACAAAAGAATATGAGGAAGCCAAAAGTCAAATGTTTACCTTAATCTCACAATTCATGTGAAAAGTACTAACTACCTTGTCTTCACTTGTTTTTAATCTTGCATTAGTTAACTCAAGCTAATAATCCATCTTCTTATTCTCTGCTGAATGCCAAGACAAAGCAGTTAAAAAAAGAATAGATGAATGAAAAGAAGTAACAATTACCGTCATTACCAATAAAAGACTGAGTAGTCTCATGAGAGGTGGGCCCCCAACTCCATACACTTTCTAAATACAGTAAAGAAGTGCAAAAACAGTCTTTTGATTAAAATAATTTTAAAAAAAGAGATCACTTATCTGCAAAGCATTGGTCTTACATCAGAGGACCCAAGATTGCATGTATTTTTTATAGTTGGCTTTAACTAGTAGTGTAAGAGTAGTAGAAAATAATGACGTAAACACTATAGAAAATATTTGTGATAGTATTTTGGTTGATTCCAGTCAAGCTGAACAACTCTTTTCCTCCTGCAGGTGCTAACCGAGTTGTTTTGGAAGACTCTAATATCTTGCAACCTGTGGGACTAACTGTATTTGAGAACTGGTTGTATTGGATTGACAGACAACAGCAGATGATTGAAAAGATTGATATGACTGGTCGAGAAGGACGTACAAAGGTCCAAGCTCGTATTGCACAACTCAGTGACATTCATGCTGTGAAAGAGCTTAACGTTCAGGAATACAGTAAGTGCAATTCCTGTTTACAAGTGAAAATGGTGCTGGTGGGACTGGAGGCAGGGAATGGCTAAGAGAGATGAAGCCTGCTTTCCCTTGACGCTGATCAACATCAGTGTGAATCATAGGGGCCAGAAGTATCATTTTGTCTGTTATATTGCTAGAATGGTATTGTTTGGCTCCATAGTGCAGTTGGCAATGGACATGAAAACTACCACAAACCCAGCATCATATTTTGTTGCTGGGATTTGATATGTTGTTGTTGGGATTTGAGTGTATATAGGTACAGTGGAAATGTCCTGTTACCCCTAGTAGAGGATTTTCTGGATTATGGATGTGGTAGAGTACTGATGGAGATTGTCAAAGCTGTCACTATTAGGATTTTATTCCTTTTGGAGTTTTGAGGGCCCTTTACCAGCAGTAAATGTTTCAGTGGACTAGCTACCCTGCCTGCACAGCCTTGAAAGCAAAGTGAAGAATTTTTGCTAGTGTCAGTTCATATTGAAAATAAATGGTGGACACTGCATTGCACAAAGGAAGTGTGTAGTGAATAACAATTTGTGTTGAATGTGCCTGCACTTTGAAAAGTTTTCTGCTTACGAGGATATAGTTTTCCCTGCACACACTCACTTGAAATGAAGGGAGTTAGATGATTAAAGCAGTGGAGCTTCTATCTTCATGGACAAAACAGGCCTGGTTAATAGGCTGTGGTGTATGCCTTCACGAAATATGTAGAAAGATGTCTGGGGATATTTAATTAAAGTATTAGCACAGACTACTACTAGTTTTGTTTGCTATTAATCTCAGTAAATCTGTCAGGAGTTCCAAGGGAAGTATGTTGTCCTTTTTAAACATTAAAATGAAGAGACATATTTATCTAGAGCATGTTAACTTGAATTTTGGAGATAGTGTGAAAGCTTCAGAATTCATTAATTAGAAAAGTTTACTTTTTTAATGGTTTTTGATAGGAAAAAATTAAAGAAGTATAGAAACAAAGACACCAATATTGCTCTTCTTTCTGAAGAACTTATTCTATCTCACACAAAAGCAAATGGTTTGAGTATTGTTTGCTAGTTTAAAAGGCCACATGGTGTGATTCTCAGTGTTTTAAATCACAGATAAATAATTATTTGTGTAAAGGAAAAAAATACAGTGAAACACAACTTTTTCAGAGCTGATTTTAGAAATGCCCTCCGCATTGAGAAGGGAGTAATGAAGAGAGTCCAGTGAGATCACAGAAAGGTTTGGGAAGAGGTGGAGATTTCTTGTCATGGGACTTACCAAATTGTGAGAAAGTAAATCTGAATTGTCTTTTTCCAGATTCCACCAATTACTTTAGGGTACCTGAAGTAGAGGAAATTGAAAAAGAGTAGGGAATAAAACGACACATCTCATGTACTTATCCTCACAAGTGTGATTGCAGTTGTACTACCTATTTGCCTTATTCTTAAAATCACAGGACAGCACCCTTGTTCTCAAGATAATGGTGGTTGCTCACACATTTGCATTGTGAAAGGCGATGGGACCACACGCTGTTCTTGTCCAGTCCACCTTGTTTTGCTGCAGGATGAGCTGTCCTGTGGAGGTAAGTCTTTTCCATGCTCTGGGTTGCTGAGCTTTAGGGACAGCTTCTGAGCGGAAAGAATGTGACAGTGTACCAGGTGGTGTAACACGCTTTTACATATTCACCTCTTTGCTGCAATCCACTGAGCTAAGTCTGTAAGTTTTGAGGATTAAAAGAATAAGAGTATTTCATTAGCTGACAGTAGAATAAGGATTTCTGTTCACCCTTTCTACTTAAGTCAATTGCATTATTTCAATTTGATTTTCTTTATTGTATGATTTTTTTATTACTTTTTATATCGCTCTTCATGTTCTTGTTTTTCAGCTAATGGTAAGCTCCCATGTTCTGACATATTCCACCCCATCTACTGTCTGTGCCATTTAATTCTTCCCTTCTTTCCTCCTGAAATTCACCCTCTGTGTGGCATTCTGAATTGCAGCCTCAGAAGGGCGAGTTGCCTCCTCCATGGTGATATGACCACTGTAGCTTACGCGCTGGTGTGTCCAAGGTTGTGGTTGAAAGGGGGGACAGAAAAGGCACTTTGGTACTTCAGTCCCTTTGTGCCAACGTTCTGAATGGGTTTATTATTCAGTCTTCTTGGCATCAAGGCATTGTGAGGTCTCACAATGGAACAAGAGCTAACATAATCCAGATATTTTCTCAAGTTTAATAAAAGAGCAAGTTTAACACTAGGCCAAAAAGGAGAGAGGAAAAAAGGAGGATTAAAAAAAAAGGTGGAGGGGAGGAATACGTGCTTTCTTACAGCATGAGATTAACAGTTACAGTAGTGAATGTTAAATAACAGCTAACAGCTGTGTTGAGGTAGCGAGACAACTAGATGGAGCAGTTTTTTGTCATTTTAGAAGAATTTTGACTCAACAGAGCTGTCAAGGGCGCATAACTAGACATTGAGTCACAGCACATCCATCTGCAGCACATTACATCCTCCTAATGTTTTCTATACAATGACTGTTGAGCATTAAGAAAGCGAGCAGTCAACTGTGTATGCAGTGGTGCTGCAGGAAAGGGGGAGTAAGAAGAAAAGTATGTTGACTTTAAAAGAAGACTTTGAAGATCTATGGAGGAGGATCTAAGAGGCTGAAGTGGGAAGAAAAGAATTGCGTTTTGAGTGTTCATGTTTCTCTGTTCCTCTTCGTCTAATGAGACTCCATTGACATGAACTTATATCTGTCATGTGAGGCTCAAGACCTGCTCAAATGGCTGTAGAGGCAGAGGGGGTGGAAATTACCTTATGATTCTGCATGTTTACCAGCTGCTTGATATCAAAGCAGCTGAGTTATTCTTGTCCTTATCTGTTGTGATCTGCTGATTGTTCACCTGAATTTTTACTTTTTGTTTGTTTGCTTGATTTTTAAAGAACCTCCAACATGCTCCCCTCAGCAATTCACCTGTTACACAGGTGAGATTGACTGCATCCCGGTGGCCTGGCGCTGTGATGGTTTCACTGAATGTGAAGACCACAGTGATGAAAAAAACTGCCCAGTGTGCTCAGACACCCAGTTTCAGTGTGAAAGCGGACAGTGCATAGACAGTGCCCTCCAGTGCAATGGAGAAGCAAATTGCCAGGACAACTCAGATGAGAAGAACTGTGAAGGTACAGAGGATCTTTCAAATTATGATGGAAACAGAACTGTCCAAGGGACGCTATGAAAGATAACAAAGTTATTACAGAGTATAGAATTCGGAAGGATTTGAATTTCTGCTTTTTGTCACAGGTTTATTGAGTGGGAAATTATTTCACAGCCCCATTCCTTTGTTTTTACACCTGCTCATGTTCACAGCGGTTTAAGCTCTGCATGTGAAAAGTACTATTAAAAATGATATGTGTCAAGCTCTGAAACCTGGTAGCTATGGAGTAAACTTCTTTGAGTAAGTGAGAGTGAGAGGCAGGTGAGATTCCTGGAGACGTCCTCTTATTGTAGAATACAGCAAAAAAGAGCTGTTAAGCTATACTAATGGAGAGAAGTGCTATTGCCAACATAATGAGAATTAGGGATTTTTTGTTGTTGTTTTGGAAAGGGCAGATTATGCTGAAGGAGTCTGGACTACTCTAGTACTCTACTAAATGAAACATTAGAATAGTTGACATTCTTTTCCTTACTGCACAAGTAGTGAGGAATTGTAGGGATGACTTGCAAGCTTGAAAGGATGCCTCTTCCATAAATTCTTTCAGTACAATTTCTTAGCAGAGACTCTCTAAGAGTCTTTGAATCAAGGCTGAATTTCTTTCCAAAAGATATGCTCCAACTCAAACAAAAATATACAAATGAATGCAGAAATTCCTCTGTGATGAAGAATGATTTTTAGCCAGATGCATGCTGACATCTGAAAATGCTTTGTGCAGGTTAGTTTCCCAGTTACCATCCAGTGACTAGAGATATCGGAACAGGGGCTGTTTATCATCTTCAAATTGTCCCTGTTATTCAGAGTATTCAGGTTGAGTTCAGATCAGAAAAGCCTATAGTTTAACTTCTTAATTCAACTGAAATCAGAAAGAATTTAAAATTTATGTGAAACAGTAGGAAAAAGTATGTATAAACAATAGCAGCCAGTACCTTGCCTGCAGCACCTTTTTTTCCCAAAGCAGTAATGTATTTTTTGAGTGTAATGGCAAAGATCCAGATTTGTCTTCTGTCTTTATTCTGAGTTTTAAAACATGATCTCAAGTGAAATATATTGTCCTATGATCAAGGAGTTTTCTGTTTTACGAGAAGAGCACAAGGGCATTGAGAAACCACATTTATCCTTCTTAAACAATTTTAACATTTTGTTTTGGCAGATTTATTTTTAATAACTTAATTATTCTTGCTTGTATTATAGTATCTGTTTAGAGTTGGAGATTCTTAAAGTAGTTTTGCGATAACCATGTCCTTTGATGAGTGCCTATGTCCTCAATGGCCGCCTGCATCTGAATTGGAAAGAAGGACTTTTATGTGCCACTGACTGCTTCAAGAAATGAAGCTAACAGCAGACTAAGCTCTCCCAAGATATTCCTGATTGTATGCCTTGGTATCTCCTTTCCTTAATCATTTTAAAGAGTAGAAGTCTTTGATACTGATTCCTGGTTTGTGGGGTGGTTCTCTTCCCAGTGCTTTGTTTAACCAATCAGTTCCGGTGTGCCAGCGGGCAGTGCATTGGTAAAAGCAAGAAATGTGATCACAACCTGGACTGTAGTGACAGCTCAGATGAGCAAGGATGCTGTAAGTACAAAACCTGAGACTTGATTGCATTATCTGAAATTTATTTCTTACAGTCTCAAGGAGTTAATTTTAATCTGAATTTTAGGCAAAATGGATGCTGTTATGCAATTAATGCATAAATGTGGTAGAATAGGAATCAAAGACGTAACTAGTGTTTTGAATTAATGCTCTCTGAGGATTAAACAGGCTGGTTAAATTTTCCACATACCTCTGCAAACTTCTAAAAGAAATCAGAGGCTTGTTTTACTATAATTAGTTTGTATGCTGAGATAGAGCAGTATTAAAAATCATTTTCTATCAGTGTGAGGCTTTTATATAAAACTGCTTTGCTTCATGGCTTTCCCATACAGAGATTAATAACAGGTGCTTTTAGAATCAGATCAGCACTCTGTTTACAGAATAAAATCCTCTAAAATTTCCTTTGCATCTTGAAAAAATGTAATTTCGAGCTTGACTTATGATTTGTAACATGTGATATTCCCTATCTTGAAATCTCCTAAGTGATACAAGACTTGAAAATGCAAAGACTTGATGTTAAGGAGTAATAAGATATGTGCTATCATGTTAGAAAGTTATTAGCAACTTTATCACAGACATATATCGTTATCTTCATTATGGTTCAGATATTTTCTGTTTTCGTGACATAAAATTAACCCCCCTGGAGTAAGGTTGCAGTTGTCACTGTCCTTCTGATTGATCAGAATTCTGTTTACTTATCTCTGTAGACTGTGGCAGGTTGGTTAAAGTGTGGAATTGGTTTTCAGGGGGAAGGAAATATGTTGAGGAAAAGACTTTCAGTAACAGTTAAGTTGTAAAATACCAACTAGAACAGGAATATTCTTTTAAGTCTGCTTTTCTTGTCAAATTCATGAAGCGTAGGCAGGGAGTTGTCAGTTATTCCCGTAAATGTCATTGGTTAGGACTGGTATTGCAGGGAAAGCTGATCATTTTAGCTGTTGAATAATTACTTCAGATACAAATTCCTTACAAAGTGGCACTTCTAAAGCTGATGTGAAAATGTGTCTGTAACCTTTAGTATGGATCAGATGTAGAGTGGGTTAGGTAATTCAATAAACAGCAGCAAACTCAAAATTCATTACTGATGCATCATCTCTACAATTCATAAGTGAATGTTTCGCAGCTCAGAACAGGAAGTTCCAATCTGTTAAGCAGACTGATAACCTAGATGTTCTGTGACAAGGTAAATTATAAGTAGTTGTCACTGTCATTAAGGACAGCACAGTGCAATCTGAGGTCCTGGCTGCAAGGTCTTGTTCACCTAGCTCAAAGGGTAGCCCTGTCTGTCAGCAGGCAGCAAGTTCAGGACCTGGTTCACAAGCCCCCCTGCACATGGGTGTACTTATTCATCCCCTGGCATCTGATTCTAAAACCTCTGCATGTGTGGAACTATGCATGTGTACAGGTGGTCCTACTGGTTTCCCAGAGTCTTCAAACAGACCTGTTCCAGTGCATGTTTGTTCCTAACATACATTCATTTGAAAGCTATTACCTGCTTATGGAAGTGGAGGCTGTTGAATGATATCTTGGAAACTGATGTTGGTACATGAAGCTGTTGGATTAGCTTCTACAGTATAATTTTACTTTTTCCTTCTAGACACAACAGAGGAGCCTGCACCACAGCCCAACAACACAATAGGCTCCATCATTGGTGTAATCCTTACACTTTTTGTGGTTGGAGCAATGTACTTCATCTGCCAGAGGGTGCTGTGCCCACGCATGAAAGGAGATGGAGAGACAATGACTAATGATTATGTGGTGCATGGACCAGCCTCTGTACCTCTTGGTTATGTGCCTCACCCAAGCTCTTTGTCAGGGTCTCTTCCTGGTGAGTAAACAGCATGTTTCTTGTTTTGCCCTTTGGCATTGCATAGTCGTAGCTGAGGATACTGTGCATGTATGCATAGGAGACATCCATTCCAGAAGCATAATTCTTCATGCCAAGCTACTGAGAGACAGGACACTTGAGGACTGTTGCTGTCCATTACAATAAATTTCTATTTTTTCCATGCCACACACAAGCATTCAGACTCTTAGCAGAACCATAAGCTCAAATAAATATACATACCGTGGGATTTCTCTTTTTTTGCTGCAAAAGAAGTCTCTTCTTATGGAATTATGGCATTGGCAAGGTGTCATGACAGAACATGGTAAAGTTACACAGTGGTATATTCATAAGAATTTGTTTAAAGATTGTATAATTATTAGATTTGTAGACTAGATCTTTACACTTGTGAAACTTCTTGTAAAGCTGGAAATGACCAGCAATAACTGGTTTCAACTTATTTCATTGTTTGATAATGAAGTTTCTGACACCAGTCCACATGCATGATGCTACTACTGATTAAGAAAATAAGATCTGCCTGCAAAACTGCACTTCATATGTATGCATTTCTTTTGTATGTATTGATTAAATATGAAACTTGTGGCTCTGGATCTGGCAGGTTCCAGTTAGAACATGTGTTTTTGAGGCTGGTATAGGATTACAAGAATTCACCAAATTTCTTTCTATAAAAATCTGCTTTCATTATAGAGTCTTTAAGGAGAATTTGCATTATTTCAAGCACAATTGCATACCTATCTGTTTCCTGCTTGGACTCTCTACCAGTGTGATTCAGTCCAGCAGCAAAATCTTAACTGTGTGGAAATGAAAGAGCAAACCCTTTCTTCTCTTGCACAAATTTCAGTTGCTCAGTTGTCATGGTCAGAGTCAGTTTTCGTGTTTTCTTCCAAGACATAGAAATAATGCCTGAATGCCTGTTCTCTCAAGTCTTTCACAGCTGTTCAAGTGAAAGGAATCTGGTTCTTTTCTTGCAGCTTTAGTGCAGGTGAGTGCCAGATCCTGCAGTTCAGTAGTTGATACACAAAACCAACACGCTTATCCCCTGACAGTCTTCATTCTATTTCTCAATCGAAGAGCACTGAATTTGCTCTTAATACTGAAAAGATTGGTTTTGCTTTTAGGAATTGCACTGATACTGCTGCTGTCCTCCCAGCTTTCTTTTTTTTTAATCTTCTCTGTTTGCTTTGAAGAATTGAATTTTGACATACGTCTTTGCTCTTCTTTAGGGATGTCTCGAGGAAAATCTGTGATCAGCTCACTCAGCATTATGGGAGGGAGCAGTGGGCCACCCTATGACAGGGCCCATGTCACTGGAGCATCTTCCAGTAGTTCTTCAAGTACTAAAGGCACTTACTTTCCTCCAGTAAGTTATTCTGTTATTCATAGACACTTACTAACTTTCAGGGAGGTTTCTGGAGATAATTAGTTGACAGATTAATGTTTTGTTTTACCTTTCTAGGCTAAAATATTTGTTTGAATACGGAGTGAGTGATTTTGGAAGGAAAGGCAAGGGAGAAGAGGTTGTCTTTTTCTAAAACAATATAGGAGTTTTGTACTAATTTTTAAAGTTTTATAGAGATGTTCTGCCAGAAAAAAAAATGATGTTAGATTGAATGTCAGGAGAGATGAAAGAATCAGCGTAAGTGTTGAGCAGCTCTGGCAGAATGATCTCCATTGTACTCCGCCAAGTGCCTTTGGAGAAAGCGCTGTAGTTGGAGTCTCCACAGATTCTTGAATTAATTAAAATGAAGTTTTCTCTCATGTTCCAAAGTAAACAAGTGTCTTTAAACTCCATAGCATTCCTATAGACACAGAACAGAAAAGTACTGTATTAGATGTCACATAAAGGTTGTTACCAGTTCTAGAGGGTTCACTATCTACTTAATTTTAGCAACTGGTGGTTGTTTTAGCAATTTTATGTGAAGTCCACAAGCCTCTACTGTATGGTAAAATTATGTGCTTGGTCAGTGCAAACTGAAATCTTCAACTGTCTGTTACGCAGTTCTGAAAATAAGCCCATCTTTTTATATCTTCAAATTAACCAAAATTCTGTTTGTGCAGTAAGAGTATGACAGCATAGGAAACAAATACTTGCCTTGGTCAGCAAGCTACAAATATTTTAAAACAGCATAATACTTAAGACCTACAAGCTAGATATCTGCTGGTTTGCCTAGGGCAATGGTATCACTAGTGACAATCTAGTATTGAACAGCTAGCTTCAACTTTCCTTTTCAGCACCAGGTATGTCAAAATACCCAGCAGTCAACACCAGTCAGCATTTTTGAGAATAGCTTAGTATCTTCTATGGGAATGATAACAAACAGGATTTCCAGGATCTGTTAAAGAGCTGGGGAATAAACAAAAGAAAAATCCTCTTTGTTGGGAGGGACTATGCATATAGTTTTTCAACTAAGAATACTAAAGAGAAAGGTTATAACACTGATGTTTTCTTGATTCACATTCTGTCTTAGTTTCAGCTGGGACAGAATTTTTTTCTTCAGAGTGTATGGTATGATGCTATGTTGGTTCTAGGAGAAAAACAACGTTGTAGCACACTAATGTTTATAGTTGCTGCTGAGCAGTGTTTTATAGAGCCAAGGCCATTTGCAGCGAAGAGCCCAAGGAGCTGGGAGGGAACAAAATTAGGACAGCTGACTTAAACTGGCCAAAGGGGTATTCCACACCATATGACATCATGCGGAAGGAGTTTTGAAGGGAGTGGGAGTTCATCTCACTCTCTTTCGCTGCTCAAGGGATGAACTGGGCATTCATTAGTTGGTGGGTGGAGAGCAATTACTTATGCATCACTTGTTATATATATTTATATAAATATTTATAGTCACAACTATTATCTTTTTCCTTTTCTCTATCTTAGTAAATAGTTTTATCCTATCCAACGAGTTATACTTTGTTTTTTGGATTCTCTCCCCCATCTCACTGGGAAGGAGGGGGAGTGAGTGAACAATGGTGTGGTGCTGAGCCACCAACCAGGTTAAACCACAACAGCATTCATATCTTAACTGCAGCTTTTTTCTTAATTTTTCCTTAGATTTTGAACCCACCACCATCACCAGCTACTGAACGTTCACATTATACCATGGAATTTGGTTATTCTTCAAACAGCCCATCTACTCATAGATCTTACAGGTAATTACTATTACAATAGCATCTGTCAGGATCCAAGCAGTTAGTATAGAAATGTGGAATAAAGACTGACCCTGCTCCATAAGAATCGTAATCAAAGGCCTTAATTCTGCAAGAGCTAAAACAGATGCTTAAATTGTTTCAAGTGTATCATGTCACTACAGCATGTGTTTAAGTGTAGCGTCATTTGAGGTTAATCATACAGTAGGTGGGTTTGTGGTACATCTCTTGAGTATATTTGCTTTAGGGGGTATAACAACACTAATTCTTGTCACCATATTAGTTAAATGCTAACTTGGTATCCTGATAATTTAAGGCCAAAAATATGCCCGCTGGAATGAACCCTGCTATAAATAATTACCCTGTTATAAATAATTTGTTATGTATTTATAGAAAAATGATATTCAAACACGCAGAGGAAAGTTGGCAATATCAAGGCTAGTATTTCACAAGTAAGATCATATTAATGGCCTAGATAAAGCACAAGAGGATGTCAAATTAGATTTTAATATTAATATCTGAAAGAGGTTGCTAACCTTTTGGTTATTTTCTCTAATATTTGAAACATGAAAGCTTTATCTTTATTTATTTGAACACATCCTTCTCACCTTCTTTAGAGTTCTTTATCATTTTATAACTAATTACCAAGGAAAAAAAAAGAAGAGACCTACTACCCAAGGTATATAAACATTCCCCTCTCAAATCACTAGTAGATCTAGTCAATGAGAAGAGAGACTGTATTTCTCTCCTGAAAGAAATGCCTCCCTAGCATAGAGCCTATGGGGGCTTTTGTGTTATGAGGTTTCTGGGGCTGAAAAGTCATCTCTTCTCCATCAGCAGAAAATATGACCCCTGTTGTGCAGAAGGTGAGACCGTATGTTTATAATGGTCCCTTCCAGACATATGAAAAATCATTTAAAATGATTTGTAATTTAATAATGACGTAGAACCAAATTGTGGCACCAGCATGAATCCTGTTGATCACTGGTCAGCCAGTGTGACTTTTTGTATTATAAATGGTGTACACATGTACTGTAGACTTGTTTTCAGAGTTCTCGCCACTCAAAAATAAACCCTAGTTTGCTACTTCCGATCTGTCCTAACAATCTGACTTGAATACAGAGGGACTGCATCCTCACCTGTTACCAGCTATGGATTTTGATGCTGGTAATTGTCGTTACCAACCACCTCCCTTTCTAGTTTGTTTTCTTTTATATAATCATAGAATGGCTTAGGTTGGAAGGAATCTTAAAACCCATTTAGTTCCATGGGCAGGGTTGCCAACCACTCAGTCAGGTTGTCTAGAGCCCCACCAACCTGGCCTTGAATGCCTCCAGGGATGGGGCATCCACAACTTCTCTAGACAGCCTGTTCCAGGGCTTTCATCACCCCATGAGTGAAGAATTTCCTTCTAATATCTAATCAATATTTCCCCTCTTTTAGATAAAACTGTTCTGCCTTGTCCTATCAGAGCTTGTAAAATGTCAGTCTCCATCTTGCTTATAAGCTCCTTTTTAAATACTGAAAGGCTGAAATGAGGTCTCCCCAGGAAACAGAATACAGGTTTCTTTAAGTGATCTTGGGTTCATTTTTAAAAATGTTTGCTGGTAGCAGCATTTGGGAATTCCCTCCCAATTACTTCTCTGGCAGGTGATTCTCCTGAGTGCTACAAAGGTGCCAGTTGATTTTTTTTGTCTCTCTCTTAACTTAGAAGTTAGTTCAAGTTGGGAATTATTCTATTTATGCATACTAGAAAGTCTTCTCCAAGATTGCAACACACTGTTTTTTTCCACAGTGCCCTTCTTAGCAGCAGTTTTTTCTATCTCAGCTAAGGGAACCTGTTGTCTGTAGGTAACCAGTAACTGGTATTTTGTTCACTAATTACTGTAATTTGACTGATGCTATGCAAAGGTGTGCTTTCTCCAGGTGAGTTAGCAAGTCCACTGTGCCAGAGAGGTGTGTGATGCTGTGGATCTACAGCAGGGAAGTTAGCCCCTGCCTCTTTCCACTTTGACTTACTTGCCTCACACTTGTTCACAGATGCATCACCCAAAATGCACAGTCTTTATATATGCTGACACTTTCCCAAAAATCTCCCTACCACAGCTACAGGCCTTACAGCTACCGCCACTTTGCACCTCCCACAACACCCTGTAGCACGGATGTCTGTGACAGTGACTATGCCCCAAGCCGAAGGGTCACGGCCACGATGGCCAAGGGCTACACCAGTGACTTGAACTATGATTCAGAGCCCGTCCCACCACCTCCGACCCCGCGCAGCCAGTACCTGTCAGCAGAGGAGAACTACGAGAGCTGCCCGCCTTCCCCATATACAGAGCGGAGCTACTCTCACCACCTCTACCCACCACCTCCGTCACCCTGCACAGACTCTTCATGAGGGGCAGCCCCCCCTCCGTTATCTGCCTCTGTCGTGGAAGTGTAAATACAAAGGGAGGGGGGAGTTCTTGGCAAGGGATGGGGTAGGACAGTGTACAGTTAAATGTTATTAAGTTGGTTGGAAGAATACTGGACATATTTGTACAGAAGAAAAAAGGATATTTATATATTTTCTTAAACAGCAACTGCTGCTTGTGCCATAAGAAAAATTTTTGTATAAAAGAACCCAGACATTTGTACAAAAAGTTTTTATTTTTGCAAATTGAACACAAAAACATGCCTTAATCCAGTGAAGTGACTGAGCACATAATGAAACGGAAGGACCAGGTATGTGTCGCTTGTCCAGCAAGGTGAGATGTGGGGTTTGTCAGTACCAAAAATATTTAAAGTAATTAATAATAAAGAAGTCTGTCTCAGAGCAGCATACCATAGATACTTGGAAGTAGCCAAATAACCTCTATATTAGCTACAGAGGGCCAGCAACTATGTTAAACTTGAAAATGCAGTCAGGACAGATATTAACCTTATACAAAGGGCTTTGTTTTCTACAGGAGTACAGCAATCGTAGCAGTGAATCCATAATAATAATCACATGCTTTTTTTGAAAAATACGCCTGTTTTTCTTTAATACATTTACCAACTAGAGCATTTTGAGCTCTCTCCTTGCTTCTGGAATTACATTGATTTTTGTTGGGTATATTTTAAAGTTTGTTTTGTTAATACTGTTTAGCTTTTTTCATCTCTTCTGCATCCTTTCTTCCTTCCCATGTCACTTTAAATCATATTATCCTTATTTAAAGTATTGCTAGAACTGGGCTGCTGTAATTCTTGTAAATTCTTTTTTTTTTCCCTCCTAATCAGCCTTGTCATGCAATGAATGTTATGCTATACATTACTTCATTAATTGTGCCAACATGAGGATTCTGTTTTGTACCGGGTCAGTGTGATTTTCACATGATTCTCAAGGGTAATATGCATATACCTGAATGATTTTTACTCCCTGAAAAAAGAAAAACTTATTTTGACCTAGTGCCAACAAAATGTCAAATATTTTTTTACCACATATAATAGAGACAGTGTATTTATAAGCTATAAATTTAACCATGGATTGTTAGTTTTACTGTAAATGAGTAATATATCCTTGCAGTACATTCAATGTATATTGATACCACAGTATGCAAATCAGATATATAAAATATATATATATTACTTTTTCCTAGTAAGGAAGCATTTAACTTTCAGTGGAGCAACTGTCCATAAGAAATAAATGTTTTAATCATTGGAAGGAGTTCCTTTGCTGTATTAACTGCTCATTATTTGTGTTAGGTAAAGCAAATTTTCTCAGTATGATTTTGACATACCTCCTCTTTTGTGTGGTGTGAGTTCAATGCTTTTGTATTAACTACTGTGAATATCAAATTAAGATATTCTTAACCAAACCATTTTTTGTTCACATCTCTATTTTTGTATATTAACTTACTTAGCCCCTTCTCCCTTTAGCCACACCGTGGTGCTTTTGAAAAGGGTAGCATATAATCAAGTGAAAGCATTATTTTTGTAGGTTGAGGGACAACCTAGGATATTATGATTTCCTCTCTTACTCCAGTGCAGTGTTCTAAATTTGCTTTGACTGTAGCAGAGCTTGCAGCGTACCTAATTTTAGATGGCATTATGCATTTGCACCTTCTGTTGATGTTAAATCCATGTTGAAGGTGCTGATGCCTTCAAAAGTTGGACCTCTGAATCTTTTCTCTCAAAACAAAGGCTTCTGCCTTCTGAGCCTTTTGGGCTTAGTATGGGTGGAATAACCATTCAGAGGTAGTACTGTTCTCTGTAGTTTGTTTCCCATCCAGTTTCAACTAATCAAAATGATCTGAAAGTGTGGCATAGGCTTTGATTCATACTGTTGACACAATTAGTGACAATTCTTGCTAGTGCTGCCACTTATCTTGGTTTCTGGAGCTTTGTTTCATTTCAGCTCCAAGGAAAACCATGGCATTTGGAATCCCAGCTGTAACAAAGAATCTTTCTCACAGTAAAAGATACCTGAGAAAACATTAAAAAACCTGGATGGACTTCAGGCTACTACAGTTGATCTCTGGTTCTGGTGTGCTGAGAGTTTGCTCAGCATCATTCTAGGCATCTGGAAATTGTGATAGCTGTCCTTTAGGCTCTTCCTTGTTGTTGAAGAAGCTTGTTTGTGTTCTCCAGCAGGATTGATGTGGGAGGGTATTGTGAACTATAAGGGAACTCAAAGACATTTATATTAAGGGAGGGAGGGCAGGTGTGCTGGGGTGGATGTTGAGGCTGGCGTGCCAATGAGAATAGAAACTTCTCTGTTGTTTACATTTTGTCACGTGCAGCATTCCATGTGGGGTTCACATGTGGAAACTTGCACTAATGAACTCAGAAGAATATTGCATTCTTATATCTCAGTCCAAGTGCTTGTACTGTGACGGCAATTGTCTCTTCTTGCAAAATACTTTTTTCAGCATGCCAATTTCTGTTTGAAAAACTCCTAAGGTAGTTAAGCTTAAGGAATGGTATCCTCTTTCTGGTGCAGCTGCACTGCTTTGCTGAAGGTTAATTTTTGAGGGAACTCCCTGGCAGTAAATTTGTAATGTGTTAATTATAATGAGGGTTAATTATAATGAAAGTTCCCTTCATGTGAACTGTGCTGCCTGAGTTCTATGCTGGTTTACATCCATACGTACTTCAGTTGAAATCAGTGGGGTAGATGAGTAATTTTGTGTAGAATTTGATCACGTCTACATCTCACCTTGTACATCAGATATTTTGAGTGATCTGTCTCTGGGATGTGAAGAGCAGGAAAGTGGACAGACTATGTTTTTTCCACTGAAGACCAGCATAGGGAGCAGACTTGCTTGTCTGGATTATCCAAAGAATTTATTTAGTGGGAAACTTTGATCTGCCTTTGCATGTACATGTATTTTTACAGTAAATCTAGAGTAAAATTTAGAATGAATTGATGATCTGCAAAATTCCTCTTGGCTAGTTGTCCAAATTACAAAAGCGTTGCTGCAGCTAATATATGCACTTGACTTAATCACAGTGCACAAACCATAGACTGTTTAAATATTGGATCTGAATGACCTCCCTGTTCCTTTCTGCCTCTGAGCCAGTCATGACTAATACTCTCTCCTTCCCTCAGTCATGATCGTGCTTTCTTCTGCTTCTCAAATTGACTAAGATGTTAGGACTATAGGTAATTCACGCATGTCAATTTAGGATATAGTTGGGTAGGTGTGTGGCATTAACATTGAAGAGGTCACATTGATATAAATGAAAATGATTCATAGTCCTTAAGCTATGCACAAATATCCTCATCTTACAACATATAAATATATATGCATATAAATAGGGGTATTTAGCACAACTATATTAAATGTGTAGTTTTTTCTTTGGACACCTGGAAAGTGTTCGTTGCTGAGTTTCTGGGCATGGATATAGCTGGCATGCTAAAACAGGAAAGGAACAGTCCTTTCTAGTTTAAAAATAATAATAATAATAATGGACATTACAGTATAAAGTTTGATGAAAACTAGCCTTTGCTCCTTGCAGGAGCTTTATGTGTTTAAATGGTAATATAAATGAGGCCTAATATTGCCTTTTCAAATTATGCCTGCCATATGGTGCTGTGTGTCTTCCTAAGGAACACTCATCATTTTTCCACAGGTTTCAGATACCAAGATATTTATTTGAAAAGAGCTTAAATCGGGTAAACAGAACATGCAAATAACCTGAAATAAAGAATGTTTTCCATGCATTCATGGAACTTATGTTTACATTAAATTGAATATTCACACTAATGCAAAACATGCAAATGAGCTAGTTTATAATCAAAGGGCACATTTTGCTGTGGGTTGTACCTTTCAGTATTATAAATACCAAATTGCTACCATCGCATTGCCCCATGAACAAGTACAAGTATATATATATATATATATGCAGGTACACATATATTTGATAATGTGAGTTTACCCAAAGCTGATAATTTTCTCATGCGTACATACATATTCACACACCCACAATGGCACATTTGGCCTTGTTGCCTTTCAAAGTGCTGATGCTGGGTACTGTCATGCTGTCTCTTGTAAGGTGGACTTCTTTTGTCTAGGTTACAGGATAGATAGCAGACTATTTGCTATGTTAACCTGAATAATTAGTGCTCTGTCATGCAAAGCAGGAGTGTAAGCACATTTTTGATGCTGTTGCATTACTTCGGGAGTCCAGTTTGCAGTTGAGTTGCTCCTCTGTTCTCACTAAGTATATAAAAATTAATCTGTTGTAGTAATTATGAAGAAAAATTCACCCAAACTGCTTGACATGACAGGTGACACTATCCACTGCAAGTGAAGGAATATGCACAAAGTCCATTTATTGCATTAATGAATTTTATTGGTGTTCTGGTCCCTGGTTTGTGCATTGCTTCTCTATTTGTTACGTCTGAGTCTCCAGAAATTGTTTGATTTGTGAGACTTAAAAACTAATTCATTCATTCTACTTTAAACCAGTTAAGTCTGTCTTAAGAAAAAGAAAAGGTCACTTTCTTGAGTATTGAGGATTTCCATTTCTTATTGCTTGGGAAATCTCCCTGAACTAATTATCACCATTTGAGAGGGAAATGCTTGAACTACAGAACTCTCTGGTCATGCATGGTGCTGAACCAAATGGCTTCTTCAAAACATCACTAAAACATTATCAATCACTCTGTGCCTGACAAATTTGTCTTGAGTATGGTTGGCACATAATATTGTAATGGACAGAATCTGCTCTGGAATGTGTACTGTGCATGTAGCAGATTATTATTTACACAACAAAAAATAACTGGCTCATTGGGTGCACAAATAATTTCGGCATTGTTTTTGAGAAATTGCTTTCCTAGCCATTCTTTTTAAGTTGCACTGTGATAGGGTTATTGCTTGCAAATTAACCTTTAATGTAATTGGCAGGTGACAAATACACCCTGAAAATAGGTTAGGGACATTCAATTTATTTCTAAAGGAAGTAAAATAAAAAGCCATAGTGATCCAAATGAGCATTTTTTTTTTTTTTCATTTTTAAAAAGGCAGGTCAGTGGTTGATAATAACCTGATATTTATAGGGACTGGGCAATCCACTCCAAAACAGTGCAAAGCAGAGTAAGAAAACTGTCCGTATTAGAAATGTCCTAATAGCATGCAGGATTATTTTGATGAAACTATTGGAGAGCAGTCATGTTCCCCTCTTTTCAATGAACAAGGAGCATCTTTGAAGTCCCGATTAAAATGGCTATAGCCTTAAGCCAGGCAGTTGAGAGTCAGCCAGGGAAAATGAAAGTGTCTTTTGTAAAGGGGATACCACCAGGCTTAAGCTGAACTAGCCTTGTTTGCAAATGAAGGATCTGGTGCTGCTTTCAGACTTTTAATCTTGTTTTTGTTTTGTTTGTTCTTTTTTTATAAGCTTTAATCACTGTTTGTCATTGTTTTAAAGCCAGCTGTTGTCTCTTGTTCATCAACTTTGGTAAGATGGTGCTTTGCAAGGATGTATTTGTATTATAATGACCAACATTTGGTCAACCCTATTCACTCATTTACTAACTTTTTTTTCTGTAAAATAAAGTGCTTTACTTATAAGGTGTATATAAACCTTGTACAAAAATCCTTTCCAATAATTACTATAAACTGAGTTGTAACAAATGAAATTTTGATTTTTATAATAAAACTAAGAGTGAAAAAAAAGGGATATGCCTTATTTTATTTCAGCATCTGAAGGAAAGATGACGACAGGTAAAGTCCCATGAGTGTGTTTGCTCAACTCTTTTAAAAGTCAGAAGGTCCTCAGCTCCCTGATGCTGTAGGCAGACTGCCAACACAAATGCCTTTGCATGAAATATACAGTTGACTTCAGCCAGTTCTATTCATTTCCATTATTCTGTATGATAAATAGATTCATTTTAAAGATGAAAGTCTTCATTATTCACCACTTAAATTGGTTCATGAAATAATACAAACTAGAGAAGTTTACTTCTTGCTGAAGAGATCCGTGATAGTTATTTTGAGACTGCTGATCTTTAAATCTGTATCTAAATGTTTGCAAGGAGAACTAGATTAAATTTCAGTGTAAAACAAAGCAAACACCCAAATCACAATCCTCTCACTGTAATGAGTAATTGGGTAGGAAGTAGTTTTGAATGTATAAGCTCAGCATAGGAATTCCTACTCCATTTCCAACCACTAGTTGAGACCACAATATGGCTTTATATTGGAATGGATATGGCTATACAGAGATTTATATATATATTTATATTTATAATGGAGATTACATTATCTGTTCTTCTACCTGCAGGCATAGGCAAGCCACATATCACTACTACACATTCTCAAATAACATGCTATCAGGTGCTGTATTCATTCTACCTTGGAAGATGAGCTGTTATGTCAGAGCAGGTGGGAGCTGTGCTATTCTCTCAAAGTTCTAGTTGTGAGTTGCTGTGGAGCTGCAGAAGACTTACCAGCGTTCTTTTTTCTTTAAACAGCAGTGGCTACCTTTCTACAGAGTCAATGTTGTAGCAAGCTGGAAGTCTGAATAGCTGTTATGGTTTTGTGATTTTTTGTTGTCGGTATTCCACATCATTACATCATGTAAGGTACGGGCAGTTAAAGAGTTAATCCCCTGGTTACTGCAAACTACCTTTTTTGGTGTGGCCCTCTGAGGGGGAGGGGAGGCGGTGCACGCCCCAGGGGTCTTTGCGTTGGAAGGGAGGGGGTGAAGCTGCGTGGGAGACGCGGGGTCTGTTCCTTCCTGCCCGGCAGAGGAAGCACGTGGTCCTCCTGCAGTTTACTGTGTAAGATTTTCAGCCTGTAAACTCTCTAATATAATTCTACTAGCCTCATTTTGATATATTTAGTAAAGTTGGTTGTTCCTCCTCAGATTGGTGCCGCTGTTTTTTTTTCTTTTTCCCTCTTCCCTTTGTTTTCCCAGGTTGCGGCTCCGCGGCTTCTCCGCCGCTTTAGCCACCGGACCGCCCGGGGGCTGGCCCTTATCGCCAGCAATTTTTTTTTTCTTTCTTTCCTTCCTCTTTTCTCGTTTTTTTTTTTCTTTCGGGCCTGTTCCCCTTGTCACGGACGCAGACCCTTAGATAATACTGTGACAACAGCATTCACATTGCTTTGGATTTACTGAATCTTAGTCTTTGCCAGATACAGCTGTTAAACATCAGAGTGCATCTGAAATGTGTTTCTCCACAGTGCAACAGAGAAGTAGCATGGACAAACACCAGAAGGAGAAGGAGCAGCCCTATCACTGAGACACTTGTTTTAAGTCATGAAAAAAAATACTTTTTAGAGGAAGAATGTACTCCGGAAACATAAGCTGTGTTCCAGCTGCAGCTCTACCATGTGTCTTCTTCATGCCAATTCCAAAGACTCCAGAGATAGCAGAACTGGTGAGACTGTTTTTACCGGGCACTAAGTAAGGCAAAGTAAGGGATGCTGAGGTGATTTTTGTTTAAAAAGATATTCCCTGTTTGTCTTAGAAAGGACCGCTTTGAAGTCCAGAAATTATTTATTTCTTTTGCAGGATTGTGTCTTCCCTTGCACATGTACGCACTAGCTGAGATGAGTAGAAGTGCTGGAATCCTGCCATTCATTTTATATTAGAGGAAGGCTAGAGCACTGCAGCTTTGTTGTGATAGGGGGTAGGAAGAAGAATGTCACTTCAGGAGCGTAAAAGATGAGATTTTTTTGGATCCACCAGCACTGGGAGTGCTTCCCCAAGGAAAAGGTGAGAATGTAAAATCAGATGCTTGTTCCTGGAGGGTAATTGCTGAATGTGTTCAACCTGCTTTCACCAAGGAGATTTTGTAGCTAGCTGAGAAAAGTGCATTTTGGGTAGAATTGCCAACTGAAAAGCTGCCATCTAACAACGGAAAGTTTTCCCTTGAATCAAATCTGCTGTCGAAGTACAGTTTATAAGAAAGCATGCTGCAGCTGTTTCTGCACCCCTTTCCTTGGTCCATCAGATTAGGGATATAACACATGTGTTGGTGAGCTCAGTGACTTTAAAACAAAAAGAGGCAAACAAGAGCAACAACAACAAACTTCTTTCCTTTGTAGATTCTCTGTGTCTCCAAAACTAGCTTACCTTGTCCAGCCTATACCATTTTTCAACGCAAGCTTTGATGGCAGCTAAATGTAAACCCCTTCCACATAGGAAAGACTGTGAGCTACCGCCCCTCCCCTGCTTGCACCCTCTTGCATAAGGAAATAGCTTAACAGGAAAATGTCTGGGAGCTAGATACTTGCAGAAATCAGAGGTTGCTTGTCTGAGGGCACTTGGAGAATATCTTTTGTGTCTGAGGCAATGGAAAGGTTTCACAGGGTGAGTGTTCTGTGTGTGACAGTCTTGCCAGAAACTCTTAGCCCTGTCCCCTTGCCAAGAAGATGGCCATCTTAACCTGCAGAAGATGTGGCTGGGGAGGCACAGATAAGTAACCCACCACCAGCTCCCCCACATCACTGAAGCAATGTTTTCCAAACAGCTGATGATTCCTGCCAGTGGTTTGCTGAATGAAGGGAAACAGGTAGCTTTGGTGCCCCTTTGGGTGCTTCTCCAGGGATACACATGAAGAGGAATAAGGAACACAGAGAAGGAGAAGGTGAATTAATGATGCTGGGCACATGGTAGGAAGGGAATGGAGAGCATGCAGCAATAACTGGTGGTTTTCTAATAGCAGTAATGCTGGTATTGCCTTAAGAATGGTATGGCTCATTAGCATGGTAGGAATTTCAGGGGGAATAGCCTAGGAAGGGAGGAGAAGAGACCAGACTGAGCAGGTTGGGACAAAGAGCCAGTGCAATCTGGCAGAAAAGAAGGAAGTCCTGTGCTTTGTCTTCCGTCTCTGTGCTAGAAATGAACTAATCATGACAAGGTCTGAGTCTTGTGGGACCAGAGATGATTTAAGAGTGACCCCTTCCCACCATCCCACTTGTACCTAGAGCAGAGAGAACAGGATGGAAATAAAAATACCTTGCTTTTTCCTCCTCCACATCTAGGGATGGGTGAGAGTGGGGCAGAAGGGGCATGCTGAAGGTGCATAGGGCATTCCCTGCATTCAAACCCAAATTTCTCTGTGTTTCCATTCAGTCTTTAAAGCAGGAAGAGTACTCCCCAGAAATAGAGAGGCTCTTCTAAAATGAAGGCAGAGTGACAATACCTCCACATGCCACAGGCTGATCAGGCACTGGCACAGGCTGCCCTGAGAAACTATGGATGCCTCATCCCTGGAACTTTTAAAGGTTGAGTTATTTGGGGCCATGAGCAACCTGATCTGATGGGTGGCAACCCTGCCCACAGCAGGGGGGTTGGGACTGGATGGGTTTTATGATCCCTTCCAACCCAAGCCATTCTAGGATTCTATGAAATGAGTATCATAGTTTGGTGAGGTAGAAAACACAACTGCTCTGGGCCACTTTGTCTTCCTCTTCTGATGTGAGACTAAAAACTACCTGGTGGGAAGAGCCCTTTTTGTGTACTGCCCTGACTACATTTTTGGGAATTAAATGCTCAAGCAAGAGATATCTGTTTCCAGGATCTTGGACTGGCTGGAGGGCAGCAGGTGGTGACATCATGCTGGGGAATTTGGGCAAAGTGTTAAGAATCAGCCCCAGCAGCCCTGCCTTTAGAAGGGCTGTCCCTCCGACAGCTGACTCTTGCTCAGACTCATTGACACTTGCGGAAAGCATTATAAAAAATTTCATGTGAGTTGTGTGTATGCACTGCCTGCTTCCTGGGCTTCACTCCCCCTGGTTCTTATCATGTGGAGTACTTAATGAAAACCAGATCTTCGCCTCCTAGGGCATTTAATGCATTTTTGTGGCTCAGTCCTTAACTGAGGCAGCTGTTGTCCCTTCCATGATATCCCAACGTGCTGCTTTGAGAACAGGCACCATGTTACTGACATGCTTACTCAGCTTCAGGTAGAAAGTGAGCAGCAGGTGAACCCTTGAGATAAAGGTCCAGATCATGTGCAAATACACCCAGCACTGAAAAGCTCATGAAGAAAGGAGCAGAAAGCATCTCCTACAGTGGACAGGAGGTAAGTGTGTAAATTATTTTTTTATTAAAATTGCTCATGAGGCAATAGATGCTTGAAAGAAAATCCTGGTGTATTTTTTCCTAACTGTCTTTTTCCAAGCATTCTCTGTTTGCTGGAAACAAAGTCTCTGTAGCAAACACAGGACTCTCTTTCAGCACAGGGGGAGTGTGAACAGGAGGGAAAGACAGGCTTTTTTGTATTGCTTCAAAACACTTGGCTCCTTTTGCCATGTGGGTATTTTCTCTCCTCTCATGTGATGTTTGGATCATCCTCCAGCTTTACATGGCTCCAAAAACAGAGAACCAAGAAGATAGATGAGATGTGATCCTCATGTCCCCATTGTTCATTTCCTTCACTTTATTTTATGATAGTAATAAAACCCATCTCATCCCACGACTGTAAAAAGCAACTGGCAAAGCACCTGTAAGACTAACAGAGCTTAGTAATTCAGATTCATAACTTACTGCAGGCTCTCTGAGGCCTCTAACATTTGTTTTTGATTACCTGGTGTTTGTCTTGCTGGTGTGCGCAGTTAGATACTGGCGCTGTAACCAGGTATGGAGGGACTGAGTCACCTGTCTGCACTATGCCACTGGGAGCCAACTTGGAGCAATGAAAAATAACATTGCAATGACAGCTTTTGGTTTTTTGTTCTTGGATTGTATTGGGTTTTCTTGTTTTGCATGACATTTTTCCTGATTGTGTAACTGCATGAGTTACACAATAAGAATTGCTGCAGAGACCAGTTTCAGGGCAGGTAAGACTGCACTGGGCAAGGGATCTGAAGCAAAAAAGTCTGACAAGAAAGCTCTTTTTAAGGCTTTTTTGAAGCCAGCATCAGTGCTGTGCTTGTGCTGGGGGCTAGCAGCTCATGGGTAGGCTGCTGAGCAAGCAGGGGTGGAGCTGGCACACTTGTTTCCCACCCTTGACCTTGACCCTTGGCTGCCAGGCTTTATATAGCCTCGGGGAGGGCAGAAGCTAGCTTCTGGCCACAAGGCACAGAGGGTGAGCAGGGTTGCTGCCTGCTGTGAACAGAGAGGGGAGACCAGTGCTCGAGCACAGCCCACACTGCCCATAAGGTACTGCAGCTATGGGTGTAGGAGGTGGGTCTCTTTGCTCAGGAGACCAGCTCTCTTATCGACAGTCTCTGAGACCTCAGGTTCAAACGTGGTCTCCACTAGACAGTGGGCTTCCCCTAGGAAGACTGGCAACACAGATGGAGGGCCTGCCCAAAAATGTGGCTGTTCAAGTCTCCAGCTGTGGGGAGTGTCAGGCACTCCCCCCTGCTGCTGCCAGGGGAAGGTGGCAGGAGTTCCACCTGTGTGAGGTGCGAGCAGGTGAATGATCTGCTCAGCTTGGTGATGGAGCTCAAGGAGGAAATGGAGAGACTAAGGACCTTCAGGGAGTGTAAATCGGAGGTTGACTGGTGGAGTGACTCACTGGCATGCTGCAGGGAAGGGTGCTGGGAAGATACCCCCAGAAAAGTGGTGGACCCCCTGCCCTCACAGTCAGACAGACCTGACAGGTGAGGAGGGTTGGAAGAGAGTCCCGGCTCGGCGTCACAGACGCATTCCCTGGCTGCCTCCCCAGGTCCCCCTAAGCAATAGGTTTGGGGCACTGGAAATTGTAGGGGAGGTGAGTGGGGAGGCGAGGGAGGATCTGCCTAGGGCGAGGCGGTCATCCCCATGCCTTGAGACTGCCTCTGCCAGGAAAGACAGAAGGGTCACTGTGGTGGGCAATTCCCTTCTCAGGGGAATGGAGGGCCCCATATGCAGACCTGACTCGATCCACAGGGAGGTGTGCTGCCTCCCTGGGGCCTGCGTCAGGGACATCACCAAAAAACTCCCAGGTCTGGTTTGCTCCTCTGATTACTACCCGTTATTGATAGTCCAGGCAAGCAGCAATGAAATCGCTTGGGGAAGCCTGTGAGATATCAAAAGAGATTTCAGGGGTTTTCAGTGTGAATTGTTGAGGGAGTGGGAGCACTAGTGGTATTTCCTTCTCTCCCTTCTGGGGCGGTGAGGGATACGGAGCAGTCTAGGAGAACACAAGCTTTGAATAAGTGGCTGAAAGGCTGGTGCTGTCACAGGAACTTTGGGTTCTTTGATCATGGGGCGGTTTACTCGGCACCTGGCTTGATGGCTGCAGACAGGCCTTGCCTGTCTCCAAGGGGAAAGCAGATCCTAGCCCAGGAGCTGAAAGGGCTCGTTGGGAGAGCTTTAAACTAGGTATGAGGGGGGATGGGGATAAAATGACACTCACTAGGGTGGAGCGAGTAGTTCAGAAATTTCAACTAGATTTGATGGGGGAAGAGGGTAGTGGTCAGTGGGACAGGAAAGGGCTTGAGGATGTTGTCGTTGTAGGAGGCTGTGGGGAAAAACCTCTGACTCGTCATGTAGGATCTGCTGGGAATTCCTCAGAGGAGGTAATGTTGCCGACCCCCTATCTGAAACCTTCTCGTGTCCCTCTAGGAAGCAGTGGGGGAAAACTTCAGATTTCTTCTGGAAGTTTGAGGGAGGGCCCTCCTAGAAAGGTAGTGTGCCAGAAAGCCCAGCTGAAGTGCCTTTACACTAACGCACGCAGCATGGGAAATAAGCAGGAGGAATTGGAAACTGTGATGTGCTTGGAAAATTATGATCTGGTTGCTATCACAGAAACGTGGTGGGACAAATCCCACAATTGGAACACTCTGATTGAGGGCTACAGACTCTTCGGAAGGGATAGACAGGGCAGGAAGGGAGGGGGAGTTGCCCTCTATGTTAGGAAGTGGATAGATTGCGAAGAGCTGAGTAACAGCCATGACCAGGTTGAGAGCTTATGGGTTAAAATCAGGGTTCAGTCCAGTAAAGGACATCTAGTGGCTGGGGTCTGTTACAGGCCACCTGATCAGGGGGAGCCTGTTGACAAGGCCTTCTTGCTTCAGCTGCAGGAAGTGTCGCATTCACGGGCTCTTGTCCTGATTGGGGATTTCAACCACCCAAATACCTGCTGGGATAGTGGCACAGTGGGCGGCAGACAATCCAGGAGATTCCTGGAGTCTGTTGAGGATAACTTCCTGGTCCAGGTACTAGATGGACCGGCCCGAGGTGAAGCTTTACTGGACCTGGTGCTCACCAATGTGGAGGAGAGCATTAGAGGGGTTAAGATGGGAGGTAGCCTGGGCTGTACTGATGATGCACTGGTGGAATTTGTGATCTGGAGGAATGCAAGCCTGGCAAAGAGTGGAGTCAGGACCCTGAACTTCAGGAGAGTGAACTTCCGCTGCTCAAGGAACTGCTGGGTGAGATCCCCTGGGAAACTGTCTGTCATGGTATTGTCTAAGGATCTGCGTCCGTGACAAGGGGGGACAGGCCCAAAAGAAAAAAAACGAGAAAGGAAGAAGGAAAGAAAAAAAAAAATCGCCGGCGATAAGAGCCAGCCCCCGGGCGGTCCGGCGGCTAAAGCGGCAGAGAAGCGCGGAGCCGCAACCTGGGAAGAGGGGGACCCGTAGACGGATCTAACACAAAAA